>NW_010559840.1:0-23077 GCF_000687285.1 Phaethon lepturus
TATTTATAGAAATTATTTATATATTTTTTATTTTTAGAAAAATATTTTTTAAAGTAGTTATAGTTCTTTAATGTGTTCTTTGGATTTCCAGAGCAATTTTTTTAAAAACCTTGTTGGTTCCGTCTCTGTTTCATTTCACAGGACATTTGTACAACAGAAGCGTACAGAAGCCAGTTGTTAAGGGCTTAAAAAGTGTTTAATTACTTTGAACCTTTATGTGCAAGATGTTTGCATTAAAGTGCAAAGTCCTCTGAAGTTTTCAAAAGCATAACACGTTATTTACTTTTCTCTACTATAACTGCCTAACATTGCACCTATATTTTTATTCCATGTTATTTCTCTGTGCTGAAGATGCATATCCCACTAGCTCTTTGTCTTGCTAAAGACCTATGGAGGCTATACTAATAACCTGAACAGAATAAATCACTTGAGAAAATTACCAAGGTTCCTCTCCAGCCTTACAGCTTCTAACACGAGGGTCAAAAATAAAATCTCTACCATAACGTCATCTGGAGGTAGTGGGACAGAATGTGGTCAGTCCTTAGGTCTGTGTATTAGTGCTGCACACATTCCTTTCTGTGCTCTAGTAAATACTTTTCTTAAATGTGAAAACTCACATGAGAATATTTTCCCAGCTTTAACAAGTAATTCCCCTGACAGATTTCTGTTTCCCACTTTAGATCCCAAGTCCCTCTTTTTCAAATACACTAATCCAATAACATACTCATTACCACCATGGTGTTTAGCTTCCTGAAGTTAACAGGTTTCTTTTCATTACAATCCACTATGATTTTATTAGATGCCTAAAAATGGCCTGGTAAGATGTGTTACAAGGTTAATTCTTTTTTTCATTGCTTTCTAAAAATGTTTCCTTTGTTTACATAGAAACTTTATGAACCTTATAAAAATAGTTTCTCTCAACAAGAATGAGACATGAAATACATATATTTACCTCTTTTCAAAATGTTATTAGTTTGATCATTGAATTAATTTTTTCATTTGTAAGAATATGGATTTATTTTTCTTTTTACACACCTTTGCAAGGGAAGCATGAGAAAGAAGCTTCCTTTCAAATCTTAGGTTGGTTCTCAAATTTCAATATATTCTGAAACCCTAGGTGTGATTCACAGAAGCCAAGGTGGTCATAAACAATAAAAAGGTATTAATATGAAATTAAACCACAGATTGCAAAAAAGTCTATTAAATGACTGGCCAAAAAACTCAACACATACAATATTCTTTTTTCCACAAAGTTTTCCATTTTCCCCCCTCCTATTTAAACTCATGCATACTTCTATAAAAATAGATAATAATAAACCATTACTTGGTGGAAAATTTACCTTATAAATGTCAACTTCAAACACCCTTGAATTTTATTTTACTTTCTGGAAAATATATTAGAAAAATTAAAGTCTTTACTCAGTTTTGACCTGTGTGCATTTTCTACATGGTAAGTTAGTGGAGTGTGGTTTTCAACAAGACTACCCAGAAGTTGATAACTTCCAGAAGTAGGCAAAGGAAAAATGCATTTGAAGAGAGTGAGGGATGTAAAGGAAGAGCTACAACCTCTTCATTTTCTGACAGAAGTGAAAAGCTAATTCACATAGAAATGGTAATTTATTTCTTCAACCCTTTTTCTGTCAAGGCTGACCTAAACCACAAAGTCACTGTATTCTATATCTATATCTTACCCATATTTGTCTCCTGAAATCTCAGACTATAGGTGAGCTTTGAAAAAAGTGTGGGAAAAAAATGTATATTTTATTTTCTGCAATGTTTCCAGAATTTTTCTGGTTTTCTTCAATGACAATATTGTTTCCCATCTATGTCAAATGGCTTCTGTTCCTTTCTTGAGTTTCAATCCTTGTCTGAAGTAAAAAACACACTCAAACAATTTTTTCTAAATAAAGTATAATGATGTATGTTAAATAATTACAAGAACATAAGTTACAATATTATATATTTGAATAGATAGGTTATTGTACCGTGACACTGAAATGTGATACTGAAAAAAAAACATCTTCGTTCAATATTTTCATCTTAGTAGCATCATTATTAGATAATCTGCTTTACAAATAAGTTGGGGTCTTTCCGGTTTTGTTGTTTCCAGTCCTGCCAGCTCAGACAAGATTCCGAAGGCAAGCAGGACCTGTGTGTGCAAGAAAGTTGAAAACAAGAAGTTTTCATCAAGGGCTACTGGACTGCTGTCAGGAAAATGGTATGGCATTTCATAGTGGAATCTAGTTGATTTCCTTTTGTGTTCAGTTTATGCAATGGTACTGCAAAATAGTAAAATTCAGAAAAAAACACATTTTTTAAAATATTAAATCAGCAGATCAGATACTGACTATATTCTATGGGTATATCTGCTGAGTCAGAAAGTATCATATTTTCTAACTGTTTTTTCATCCAGTTCAGTACCATAAATACTTAAAATCTGTATTGCAAAATTTCACCTTTCCTTTCTGTGCCTCCATCAGAATTAATCTAACAAAAGAAAGAAATGGTGAGTTATTGGAGAGCTGTAAAGAAAAGTGAACAAGATCTCTTCTGAGCATCCTACCAGAATTACCTTCTGCAAACCAATATATGTTGGTTGTCACACATTTATATCTAACAAATAGCTGTTGGATTAGAAGTACATGACAAATAGAAAAAGAAAATGTAATTCAAATAAAATAAAATAAAATAATGGTGTGTAAGATTAAAAAAAGCCAGTGGGAGTAGCTACTTCGGGGTACTGCCAGTACATTTTGAGGAAGAAAAACATTGGAACGAAGAAAGAGCTTCAGATCAAGAAAAATAAAAAATCAGAGACAAATTACTTTTTTTGCAAACTGTTAAAGCTGTCTTTAAGCTAAAAAATACTTCTAGGTTCTTTGATTCTTCAAGTGATATATAAAGTACAATAGTCAGATTAACTCTGCAACTCCTGTTTTTAGATTGTCATATAGATTTTTGAGCACCAGAAATTAATGATGACGGAGAACTTGCCATTCTTGGAATGCATACATCCTAAAAACACAAGAGTTTGTAGTCAAAATGGCTTTGATGTTTGAAAACACATTTAACAGAGAGTCCTGATCATGCTGCGTTGTTATCAGGACTAGCAGTCTTCTAAGCCCATTAATATGTTAAACATTTTTGACATTGAATATTCATTTGTGGATATTGGATCAAGAATATGAGGAATAGTAGGTTAAAATATTTTATATAGTTATCAAAGCCAAACCAGCATGATAATTCAGCCTCAGCGGCTGTTAGAAGTTGACAAATTGAATATTTTCTCTTCCAGCAACAAAGCATTTGGGCACAGCATGAAAGCAGTGGCCTCCAGACCTACCATTAGCATTCTGCATTCTTACACCTCCAAGGGATAATGACAACTCCAGTTATTTTTCTGGATCAAAATAAGATGAATTAAAGCAACTGCAAAGCTTTTAAACTAAGGTGGTCTATTAAGGAACGCATTTTACTTGCTGTTGCTATGAGAATGTCAGCAAAACTCCATGGCATGCTCCAAATAAAATTTTTAAATCTCTTTCCCAGCCCTGCTATAGTAAAGCCTGCCATAGCATTTACAAAAGAGAAAAGAAGTTTATAGAGGGTAAATGGTAAGTAAAGATATAATATAAACACATGTAAAATGAGAAATTTTTTCTTTCACAATTTGTGCATACAGTCTTCTCTTGTGCTTGCATTTTCTCTGCAGCTCACCTTTCTGCTTCTAATAAGGCTGGGGTTTACTGCACAAAAAGTGGGTTTATATCTTTTTAGATCATTTTCAATGCATCTCAAACAGAAAATACACTATGTTGTCTCAAATCCATTCCCTCTCTTCCTAGCTTCTAGAAATGCACATCTACCTTTGTAATATGAAATACCTCCTTGATCCATATTGGAAAAGCTAATTTTTGAGAATAGCTATGATAGTGTTTCTCTTTCAGACAAATCCTGACTATTTGTAGTAATTCCAGCTGTTAAGCTTGATGGAAAATCCACAAAATAAAAGCTTCAAAAAATAATAAAATCCTCCTAGAGGTATCAGACAGGTGGTGCGTTTGATAAACAAACACAGCAATACTATTTATTTCCTCTTTCTTGGAAGTTAATAAGAATTTGATTTGATTATATTAGGCATAGTATGAATAGTATTATTAAATTTCATTAATGTAACTTTGTATGAAAATATCTCTGCAGGTATTAGAAGGCTGTTGTCAACTGCTCTAAAACAAAGCTTTTTTTTTTCTCCTGGGAAAGAGCATCTCCTCTACCATGCTAGAGGTGGCAGACGAGCAATTAAAGGCCGTAACCCTGACTAATAGGAGCTTCACGGTCCATGTTTTTTCTGACCTGTTTCTTGGAGAAATTTCCAGCTTTCTCTAGGGACGAAAATAGTGTTCTCTTTAAGAGCAAACTGCTGATGCTCAGATCAAGAAATAAATATTAAAATGAGACTTGGAGCAGCAAATGATTTCACGGACTAGATCACTGCCTTTTTAACAAACTGCATCTTGCTGATCTACAGATGATTTTATAGACAATAATGGCCAACGTTTTAACACTGACTGAGGTAAATTGAGAAATGTTTTTTTAAGCTAAATTAAAATCAAGGCAGCATTTTATTGCATTGCTTTTAAGTTTATAAGAGTTTCAATTCAAGGAGAGAAGATTAATTTTTATGTATGTATTATTTAAAGAGCACGAGCTTTCAAGCAGAGAATAGTTCTATACGAAAGCAATGATCTAGGAAGTAGTGTTTTCTCATTACTATAATAGTGACTCAGAAAAAGTTAGAAAAGATCGCTGATTTCTTCTAAGTATGAAGACACAGCTGGAAGAAAAATAAAATTTACAGCGTTGATACTTAACAGTGCCTGCATGTATAATATAGAGAAAAGGTTAAGGACTTAGAGATGGAATAAATTTAGGCAAAGACCTTATGAACAGTTCTGGGATGACTCAGCCTCCTGTTTTTGTCAAAAACATTTAGTGACATTTTCCCTAAAGCACCCAGCATTGATTACCTTGTTCCTTATAACCCCATTTTTGCACTAGTAAATTTGGCTGCCAGACACGACTATGAGGGAGACCCTGCCTTTGAGCAGTTAGACGATGCCAGACCTGTCCCTACAAGATGCGGCGTTCATGGGGGTCCAGCGGGGTGCTCTCAAAAAAGCTTTTCTGCAGCCAGACTCGACCTGGCTTTCATAGCTTCATGCTGGTAAATGCCACTCGTAACTTTTGTTGTAACTTTTACCAAAAGCAAATGAAGGAACACCCAGGTGGAAAGCCAGTGGCTGTAAAGTGAGGATTGATTAAGGGTTAGTGGGACGTATCCCCACTATTGGCTCAGGGACAGTAACCACTGCAAGCATTCACCGTTTGGTTAATTCGCTGAAATGCTCCCAGCACACTTGTCATTGCTGAGCAAAGGAAAGATAGTCTATAATTTAAGCAGTATCTTTTCTATAATATTTCCAGTGGCTGTTTCATATCAAAGTACCTTGGGCTCGTTATTACTTTGAACACTCATGACTGATGTCCTTGTGAGTTTGCCCCTCAAAAAGCTGTCTTCATGTTATAAGGCACAGGAGTGAAACATATCATTGGAAGGGGGACGGTGGTGACTCAGGCTTTTTTCAGAGGCTCTTGCTCAAACCTTGGCTTTTGCACATCTTTAGGAACTGGTCAGTAGCGCAGTTCCGGGATGTAAGTCACCCATCTTGCTTTGTGATTCTGAGACTGAACTTAAAGGTTAAAGCAAAAGAGCTTTGCTTATCATCTCCTTGCCTTTGTGAAAGAGCCCTCCTTCAGTACTGAAATGCTTATTTAAGCTTTTTAAGGAGGCAACCAGCAGTGAATTAGGGTGGGTAAGATAACTCTTCTGAAATAAATCAATATTCCATTAACATCTGGACCACAAAACGCAGATGTGCTTGGGCTAGAATGGCCAGCCAAAGTTACCACATCACCTAGCAGCACCATACACTAAGTCTTTATTTTCTTATACTGTTCTCTGTATCTCCTACCTTTCATTTCCACTTTTCTTAGGTAGTACTTCTTGTACTTCGTGTAAGATTGCATTGTTGAAAGTAGATGTTCACCCTTTGGGCCCCTTCCACAAGCATATCACTGCTTCAGTTCTTTGCCTGCAGTCACACATTCTTGTCTCTCAACTGAAGGCAAGATCTTGCCATCTCCTACTCCTTAAAAGCAGCATACAGAAAGTGGGCAAAGTGAGACATGCACAGTGATTGCAGAAATTTCTGAAAATAAACACGCAGTCTCCATGAAAAGGAATATCATACTCATGAAACTGCTTATAAATATTCCTTGAACTCCACTCCAAAATGATCACAGCAGTGATTTTTTGCTGCGGGAGTCAGTGTGGTTAGTTAAGAGCACTGCCGGGTCACCTTGGGAACCATGATCATGTCTCTACTGTGCATGGAGGTGCTCCTCTGCACACTTCGTGGGACAAAATGGTGCAATGTTTTAACTCCATTTTTCATTTCAGAACCTATGAAATTCAGTCTTCAATAGATGATTTCCCAGGCTGAAAGACAAAGTGAACTCAGAAGACCAGCTGGCCCACCTGGCAGCACTTGCAGTCCCGTGCCTGCCTATGAAAGAACAGACTTAGTGCATGGAAGCTTGAGTGTGGAGGAAAGGCAACCATTTTTTCAAGTTATAAATCTGTCCTCTTGTAGGAACTCCCTCTGCCTGAAGTATCCACAGCTCAGGCCCTTAGGGTTTCTCCCCTGCCCCAAAACAAAAATGCCATAGTATAGGAACTTCACAATAAATGCAGAAGTTCTCTTAAAATGAAGTAAAACGGCAAGTGACTCACCGGTAGGCACAGTTTTCATGTATCCCCATTCAGTCAGTTTTGCCTTGAATTGCCATAATCAGTCCCAGATCATTAATTTTTAGCTAGATTTTATCTTACAAGCTCTGAATTTCAGAGTATTTTCAACCAGGAAAAACTTGTTCTTACTTTGTTATGGTAGTTGTTTGTGAACTCACCAAATGAGGGGATTCAGCAGAGCTTCTCTCTCTCTCTCGTGAACCAGTCTGACCCTTTCCAGCAGGAGCCCAGCTGGACGCCATATCCCAAAGCACTGAGTGTTTCACATTAGGTTCCAGAGCAGTGCATGGGCTGCAGCACCACACGCCCTCCAGGTTGATACTTTTTTTTCCCTTCAGAAAACTCAGAGCTACATGTGGAAAGGAGATATTTGGCCCAGCAGACCAGATTAAATGTGATCCAAAGCAAACCCTCTGAATCATACTCAGTGGAAATGTGAAGAGCCTCAAGAACAACCACCTGGATCTACTGTTCTGCTCCTATAAGACCAACCCAGTTAGTAATGCAGACATTGCCTATAGAATTAATGACAGTTTTGGGACACAGGCTAATTAAATCCTAACTACTGCTATAGTGTTTTCTACTATGTTAATACAAGACTCTGTTGAGATACTGATAAATATTATTCAGAAAACATAAGTAAAAACAAGGAAATATGGAAAAGCAGAAAGGAAAGACCAAAATTTGGTCCCATTACAGAATTATGGTTATTTATAATACTATATTTAATTTTAAATTTGGAATGTGTTGTAGTTGTTAATGGAACTACACTGTAGTTATGAGTGGAATCAAAATATGAATGTTGGAAACTGAAGTTCTTTCAAAATAAAGACCAAATATTTTATTTTGAAAATGCTGAAATAGGAAATGAGAACTTTTTGTTATCTATAGTTTTTTCATATAAGTAAAAATAGATGTATTTAATATATATATTATTATCTATCTTTCCCCAAATTTTGAAAATTAATTTACTTTAATGGATATATGCTCTCTAGTGGTAGGTAGTTTCATAAAAACTCATTATTTGTTCAGTCATTTTGAACAAGTGGCATGAAGCTAAAAGACAACTGTGAATTTCTAGCTGTATCTAGCATTCGGTTGTCACTGGTTATTAATTCATCCAGCATCTGAGTGCTATATGTATAAGAATCATGGGAAATATCAAAAGTATCTGTAAAAGACTGAAATAGCTTTTTTCCTTTTCACATACTAAATGGAAAAGGAGTAGATGAAACAAGTGAAGAAGGTAAAGGAATCAAAGATGGAGATAACAAGAAATATAAAAAAAAAGTCAAAGGAAACTGAAAAAAAGGAGAAGGAAATTGACTTTGTCAAGTTTGACATGGTCTAAGCAGTCAGGCTGCCAGTATGCATTTGAGACACATGAAAGATATTAGGACAGCCCTGGTGAGGTAGTCATAATGCAGCTTTGAACTTTTGTATTCCCAGGCATTGATGGATCACTGAGAGGACATCTGATGGGCGGGTCTGTTAATAAGTGTGTCTGGATGGTCCATGAGGACATTTGTTACACTTTATGGAAGAGTTGTATAAGCATCTATGGAGCTCTAAATACCTCAATAGCTTGCTCCAGGATTTGAACTCTGTAATTTCCTACAACTCATAGAATCATAGAATGGTTTGGGTTGGAGAGGACCTTAAAGATCATCTAGTTCCAATTCCCCTGCCATGAGCAGGAACACCTTCCACTACACCAGGTTGCTCGAAGCGCCATCCAACCTGGCCTCGAACACTTCCAGGGATGTGGTGTCCAGAGCTTCTCTGGGAGACCTGTTCCAGTGCCTCACCACCCTCACTGTGAAAAATTTCTTCCTTATGTCTAGATTAAATCTACCCTCTTTCCATTTAAAGCCATTACCCCATGTCCTATCCCTACATGGCTTTGCAAAAACTCACTCTCCAGCTTTCTTGTAGGTCACCTTCAGGTACTGGAAGGTGGCTCTAAGGTTTCTCCAGAGCCTTCTCTTCTCCAGGCTGAACAATGCCAACTGTCTCAGCCTGTCTTCATAGGAGAGGTGCTCCATCCCTCTGATCATCTTTGTGGCTCTCCTCTGGATGTGCTACAACAGGTCCATGTCTTTCCTGCACTGAGGGCTCCAGAGCTGGAGGCAGGACTCCAGGTGGTGTCTCCCCAGAGCGGAGCAGAGGGGCAGAATCACCTCCCTCAACCTCTTGGTCATGCTTCTTTTGATGCAGCCCAGGAGACAACTGACTTTCTGGGCTGCAAGCACACATTGCCGGCTCATGTCCAGCTTTTCATCCACCAACACCCCCAAGTCCTTCTCCTCAGGGCTGCCCTCAAGCATTCTCTGCCCAGCCTGTATTTGTGCTTGGGATTGCTCTGACCCATATGCAGGACCTGCTGGAAAGTGCTGCTGCCGGGTAGCACCTTTTCAAATAACTTTAAATTGCAGAGAAAGAGGTAACTAATAAAGAACGAAAGAGGAGACACTGGAAATCTACAGATTATTAGGGGGAAGTGAAATTTTGAAAAATAGCAGGAAATTTGGAAAATAAAATTTATTGAGAAAAACCCTGAGAGGCCATCTGGCAGGCCGTGTGGCTCTGTGGGGGAATCAATGGCATGTATTTCAATCCTGCGAGAAGTTTCTCTAATCTAGTGTTAGAGGATCCAGTGATGCACCACCCACATGATCTATTCTGATGCTTCACAAATCTTTATGATAAAATCACACTAATCTTTCTGACTGTAATTCATGCTCATTATCTCATGGAGAACAGGTTATTCCCTCCTTCTTTGTAACAACCTTTTGTGTTTTTGAATATCAGAACTGTGCCATATTATCCCCTTAAAATTTTCTTCTTTAAGCTAAATGACCTAGGCTGATCCAAACTCTCCTCATGTGCACACATTTTCCCATTACTTTCCTCTTTACTGTCTTAATTGTGCTATATTTTTCTAAAGAATCCAGCAACTCAGGTACAAAATTGCAGCTGAGACTTTCCAGTGCTGTGGAGTGGGAGAATTAATTCATTTGTCCCGTGTGTACAATTCTCTCTGCTTCCTGGAATGACTTTTTGCCTTTTTTGCAATGGCATGACATTTTTCACTTCCGTACAGTTTACAATTCACCTCAATTCTCAGATTTTGTTACTTTTTATTACTTAATCTCCATTAACCCAGCCTGCATTTTGATAGTTTTTTACTCCTGTTCAATTTGTGAATTAAATAATCTACAATTACTTTCTCCTTGCTCCTATCGAATCACATATATCTTCCACGTATTTTCTTTTCCTATTTAAAATTTAATTGCATTTCCCAGGAAACTTATTGTACTCGTCAGCTCCATGTAATCTACAAGTTATATATATATATATATATATATATATATGTGCTCTATGACTTCATCTTGATTTCAGTGAAAGTACTGAACGAAACTGGATCCAGAATAGACTCTGCAGAGCCCCATTCTGTATCATTTTTCTTGAAAGAGAACCACTGACTAATACTTTCTTTGGTACAATTACTCAGCTCCTTTGTCACTCACCTTTCCTCTAGGCCGTATTTCACTAAACTGCTTGTAAGAATGTAATCTCCAACCGTATTAAGACTGAAGATACATGTCAGTTACTGTTTCTCCTGTATTCACATGTTACCACATGATACAACCAAGCTATTTTGAAGACAACTTATTTTTCACAGTTCCATACTAATTGCCGCTGATTTGTTTTCTTTCATACGCTCTTTTTTCCTCATTTTAAATATGGGCAGCATTTTGTCCCATTCTGTTCCCTGGTCCCTCTATTTCCTCCACGAGTTCACACATGTGTAATGGCCTTAAGAGTCATTTGAACATTTTTTTCAACTACTTAGAAAGAAATTAATTGAGACTGGGAAACTTAATAAAATGTATATTTCTTTCAAATTCCCAATTGTATTATGAGACTTTATGCCTTTGATGCTGATACTAAATTGTACTGCTCCACGGACCTATTAAAAGCAGATAGAAAAATGTCCTTAATGCTTTGGTCCACCATCATCTGTTGTTAGTTTTCCATCCCTGCTGTACAATGGACTAACTTTTTTCTTTTACTGTTTTAACACACTCTACTTCTCATTTTCTTTATTTTCTCTTGCAGTTCATGTTTCAGCTTTTCTGACTTTCTGTCTGCACAATCTACTCATTTGTACAAGTCTTTTATAATCTAACCTGTTTTCCACTTTTGTATACTTCCCTTTCTGTAGCTGAGGTCACGGTTCAGCCTGGCCTCCATGCTTTTCTCTGCACTGGGACAGCTTGTACTTTCTGTGTCATTTCCTTGAGGAAATGCCAGCTATCTCTAAGGCTTTTTCATCTTAGACTGTTCTCCCATGAGACCTTACATGCCAAATTTCTGAACTCAGTCTTTACATTAATTGGTTGTATTTTTCTGTTCTTCTTCATTGCCTTTCTCTTAGTCAGGTGCTTCTTCAGTTCATGCTCACCCTTGCTGAAGCTGCTTTCTGCCCTGACCTTTGTCCTCCTAGCTGCCTTCTCCATTTTTCTAACAAACAACTGTCATGAGTGCATCCCAACAATTAGGCAGACATTCTGGATCTGCTGTTTGCCGCCTTGTATGTTTGTTAATGCCCAGTCCTGTGCTTGAGATGATTCCTTGGAGTATTCAGGAAAAAAAATTATCCAAATGATGCTTCTGGGCAAGTAGTCTGTATATACAGCCATCTGAATTTTTCACCATGCAGCAGGTTTAGCTCTTAACTTTCATCCCTCGAATCAAGGGATGTTTGCATCTTTGACACATGAGAGAATGCCATCTCCCTTATTCATTCCCTAGCCAACCCTTCCTTTGGCAACCTGTTAATATTCCAAAAACTGCTACGTATCCCATCAAGTCTGTGTTAGGCCAAGTAAATCAGAGTTTTCCTCCACTTGTTTATTCCCCATACTCCTTGCAATGCTACACAGACAGCTAGGATATTTGGCAAATAAATTAGTGCTCTTGAGTGACACATTGCCTCAATCCAATGTGCCAGACACTGTTATTACATAAGATATAATTACAGATATCTTGGGGGAATTACAGCACTGCAGGCATGAAGATAACTTCATAAGGGAGGAAATGCTGCTACTGCTATATTCAGGCTTTGCTGTTGGTCTTAGGATTTTTATGTACAGAAGTTTCAACAGATTGACGAGTTCACTTGAAGTGATGCGGGGATTTGCTGGAATCGTGAAACTTTGGGTTTTCTCCATCCATTTCCCTTGATATTACTGAAGAGCCTTCAGCTTGCCACTGAACTGCACACAGATGTCCTGTCTCTCTTCCTGAAGTACCCCCCATACTCAAACTATTTGTTCTGGTTCAGTTCAGCACACGATTCCTCTTCAGTAACATGCTTCAGCTTGTGTTCTTGTCCTGTTTACTTCAGTAGGAGTTGGGCACATGCTAAGCCTTAATCAGGTAGCCAGGTATCTGCCTGAGTGAAGAGGGGTTGCAGCCTTGTTTCAGTAGTGTGCTATTCTGAGGCCTCTCTGGAAATGTTTTAAATCATTCATTATGTTTTCCAAAACTTCTCTGTCAACTCTTCCTGTGAGGGAAACAGCCTGTTTCCTAGCCTGCACACCGTGGCCTTTCTTTACTAAAGCTGCACCAAATTTCCGTCTAATTAGTTCCTTGCCAGGCAACAGCGTGTTCACCCACAGTGACCAGAAGCTTGTGATACACAGAACACCCCTTGTGAAGCATGACAATGCTTCACCCTGTAGTACTTACTCACTCATTCTCCCCTACCTTTTTTTCTTTCTGGTAGTACATGGCCAGTACTGAACTATAACCATAATACCAAGCCACCAGCACAATCAACTGCATAGGTACCTTACAATATTGAGGTTTGTATTTTCTATGTTTTGATGCTATTCCTTGGGGATACAGAGAGTTGAGGCTGACCTGTTTAGATTGTGGCTCAACCACTAAAAATCTGTGTCTATCTGGGAACAACAAAACCAAAAGAGTGTACTTGTTCTGAGATTACTCTCCAATAGAAATCTATGTCCATAATAACATGCGGGCAATGTGGATAAAGAGTATATTTTTATTTAATCTCCAAATTAATCAAATCCCCTAAGTTAAGAATTTTAACTAGAGCTGTAAATCAACATAGTTAGGTGATTTTGCAAATTTTAATCTCCATGGGATGGCAGTTACACAAAATGAAACAACTTTTTTCAAACTTTCCCCCTTGCAGTTTTGCAATGCTACTAGTTAAGATAGTCTAGTTTAAGGAAAAGATGCTGCAAAGAAACCGAATATTTATTTATGTAAAAAGCCACAAAATTTTAGCCAGGCTGTGATTGTACAGCTTGGGGCACAGTTAGGAATTCAGCATTGATTCAGTGAAAGTAAAGAAATCAACGGACAGGATCCCCAAAACACAAAGTTCTCTCTCTCTCTCTCTCTCCTTTTTTTTTCTTTTTTTTTTTCTGTGAGACTGACATACTGTACTAGACAATACAGAATTACAATTCAGTACTATACATGCATGTGGAGGCTTTCTAACTGTAACAAGATTTATTTTTGCATAATTAGATACTTGAAGAATGCAAAATGGACTATTTGTGAATGTTTTTGAATGAGTTTTTATTAAGAATTCTCAATGCTGTCCTTTTAGATAACCATGATATAGGCCTATAGCTGAAACTGTATTACAAATACATTATGGCATACGTTGTTTCTCACTTTGTCCTCAATGCCATGTTACTTAGTCAATGGGAACAGAGTGGTGTCTGGAGAAATGATAAGGACCTGGTGTTCACCCAAGACTGGATGAATTCTTAGTACTACTACACAAAGTGACAGGAGGGAACAAAGATCTGGTCTGTATTTGGAAGCACATCGGGAGAGTGCTGTCTTTCCACACATGATGGGAAAAATCTAATACCATCCACTGAACTTTTTTGTATTCAAAGTATTATATACTGAAGAAACTCAAAGAACATGTTGAACAACTTTTGCAAATAAGTAATTCTTTACATCAGTTGTTTAGTTATGATTTTTTTCCTTATTTTTACAGCATATTTGTATGCCTGAAAAACAATTTGAGCAACAAAACTTGTTCATAATTAAATGCTTACTTTTTTTTTTTTTTATGCCATTTCATTGTTTTCAGAGTGATTCCAGAACTGCATCTTGAGGTAAAATTTGAAGACAGTGGAGGGGAAAACAACTGAAGATAGGACACTTCTGAGACAACACTGAATGATCAGACTATAACAAATGAGAAAAAATATATTTTCTAGGTTGAATTTGAATCCTTGAACTAGTAATAAATATTTTTATTTATAAAAGTGAACATCTTAATCTATATGGCAATTTGCCACGTTTATAGGCTACAATTTCATCATCCTCAGAACATGATGTCTGAGAAACTAAGATATGGTCTCGGTTTATTGATTTTACTACAGCAACTTTAATATCATTTTCCCTGAGAAAGTCTGGGACACTATTTGATGTATCACATCAAATGGCTGAATACACAATGCATCGCCTTTGTTTTTTAATGGAACTTCCAACATCAAAAAGGATAATCACCAGTCTAAGGCTGGTAAATAGGTACTGTGCGTGCTGAACAAAAATACCAGTGTTGTTAAGTCTGTCCTCCACAATCTCTGTGGCATGCATGTAACTGCTGTTCAGACTAACAGGAATGACATCCAAACACTTCCAGTTAGACTGCAGAACATATTTTATTTGGCAGCCGGGTTTTTACATCTACCCTCTTCCATGGGATTCAGTGGAAGTTCATATTTTCAGCTGTGGTGTCACAAACAGCAGACTTTGGGTTATATATCTTTATGTATTCAAAAACCTTAAAAATTAAATGTACATTCTCAAAAAAAAACCCAAGCAAAAATATAATCTGTTAGCATATGTTGAGAAATTTTCAGTGAATGGCCACATGAAGCTTCCCAGCTTGAGCTCTGCTAAAAAAGAGTATAAGCTGCAAGCAGTATTTTCTCTACCATGCAGTATGTCATGTTTACAGTTAGCAACTACAGATATGCATTGACGTACACAGCACATTTTGTGCATTGTAGAAGAGTTAAGTATTTCTGTGAAGACTTTCAACTTTTTCCTCTGTTGATGTCAAATTCGTGAGAAATATGAAAAAACCAAATTCTAATTTCTATAATTTTCATTATAGAATGTTTTCAGTACTGTTATGTATAATGTTGCACTGAACAAAGATGACACAATAAAAAACATTCAGATAGAAATCTTCATGGTCCATATACATACTACATAATACAAATGCAAAATAAGGAAACATTTTCAGTTTTAATCTTGTTGAAGTGAAGATAACAAAGAAATGGAGCTAAGAGGGGAAATTAAATTTCTGTAAAAAAAAAGTCAGCAAATCTTTGAGAATGTTGCTTCAAGATTGCTGCAAAATCTATTTCTTGGCTCCAAATTTGGTATTGTAACGAAAAATCAAAACTTTACTTTTTTTGACATGGAATAAAAGTATCAGTAAATCTTGTGGGAAGAAAAAAATATTTTCCTCCTTCCCTACTAAGGAGGATTAACTCAACAAGGAATATAAATATAAAAGTTAATATAATTTATATTCCTCTTTCCTCTATGTTCCTAACTAGGTTCAGTTGAAAAAGGTACTTTGTTTTTCTGGCAGTTCTGATATATTTTGATATATACTGACAGGTGAAGGAAAGAAGAGCTGAGGAACACTGACAACCCTCTGTAAGAACTCCTGTCAGTCTCAGTCTCCCTAAGGTTGCAAAATATTTCAGTAGAGTTTTCCAAATTTGTGACACCTTCCACTCCTGTACACACATACAAACACACACAGCGGAAGGATCATGTTTGATAACATTATAGCATCCTCTTCCCTTTCCCAGTGCCTGTTGCTGTGCCAGTACAGGTTTTCATTCAGATCCTTCCTTTTTGCTCCTCTGCTGCATGTTTCTCCCACGGTGTCCATGACTGTTTCCTATCCAATTCCTGCTTCGGAACACCTCTCTTTAGTTTGTCTTTCCCCCAGATCAGCCTGCTCTTATAACCCATTTCTGTTCAATTAGCCCAGATTCCCTTGAATTGTGTTTTTGTTGTAAAGAATAAAAAATTAATCACAGGTAGGATGTGATCATTTAATTTCTAGGAGCTTTATAATCTTTATAACCCTTTAATTAAGGGTTTTATAATATATCAAAAAATAACATGGACCTATCCTGTTAAATGCAGCAATTATGAGTATAACCCATGATTTCCAGTGTTTAAAAGAGGTTTCATATTGTGCACTTAAAAAATGGAGACAAACTCCCTGGTCATATGTTAAAATCCAAGTGTGTTTGCAAATACTGTTGTTATTTCCAGAAAGCTTTCCTTCCCACTCATGGAGCTGTCAAAGTGACATAATCTATTTTGACTTCGAAGTGCTTGTAAGATGGCACACAACCTTGACCTGTTTCTCTAGGAGGTCAGCAAGTATGTTATTTATGTCTGTACAAACCACTCAGCATTGCTTTTATAGCCTGATTAAAACTTCTACTCACCTCTTTTCTATCTTTTTATCATCTTGTGATACAGTGAACACTGCAAGTCCATTTTTCATCAGTAGCTTAGCTCAGGTATCAAAATGTTCCACTTAATCACAGTGATAGTTTGTCTTTGCTGAGTAATGTTACTATCACATCCTCAGTTTACTTCAATTGATGAAAAATGGTTTGAATCTTACATGTTTGGGTGAGTACAGAAACAAATTTACAACTATACATGTGATATATTAAACCATGAGAAAGTGAAAAGTTTGGCTGGAAGGTTAAACGCACACGTTTAAGAGTGTGACAACATCATAGTTTTTAAGGGTCAGGTTATGTTCTACTTGAGAGCAAAAAGAAAAAAACAGTCCTTACTTTTAGTTGTAAACTGACAGCTTTTTGATATATTGGATAGATCAAGAGAAGCAAGAAATGGTTAACAAAAAATCAATTCAACATCTGAAATGGCTAATATTTCATAAACCAGTATGAAAGAGCTCATCTTCCTCCTTGTGTCCTAAGTTCTCCATATTACATCTATTGATGAAATCATAGAATATTTATTAGGAAAGAAAGTTCAGTGTTTCAACTACTCTTTTTCTCCAGTTGCAAAGCAGCATTAAGGCAGCATTAATTTTATTGTTGATAGCTATTTGCCTAAGCTGATTTTAAAGATCTGCAGTGCTTACGACTCTGCATCACCTATAGCTTATTTACTCCAATGCTCTATCACTGGCACGATTAGAGAGGTTTCTCTTGTGTTTTTTCTGCCACTTCAGGCTATTGTTTTTTCCTACAGTCACACCTCAGTGTGAAAACAAAGCATTTTCTTCCTCTTTACAGCAGCTTTTTACTTTTACTGATATTTTGTATTCACTCAGGGAGTCTCCTTCTCTTGTTTAGATTTACCTGCTCCTCGGTTCAGTCAGTCTTTCCCCACAGGTCATGTTTTTTAAACTTCTGATCATTGTCATTTTTCTCTTCTGGACAGTCTCCAATTGCCGAGTGCTCTTAAAGAACACGGTTCTCAAGCTGAGACCTTACCGATACTGAACCAAGTGAAGGGGTATTACTTCATGTAATTGTAAATTACAGTGCTGTTTGCACTCTAAAATGACATTTGCCTTTCTTGCTATATCATTATTGATGTGTTTAACTTGTGGTCAGAAATTACCAAGATCCTTTGGGTTTGAAATGTTTGCTTCCTTACTTATTTTTCATCTTTTATTTGCGTCGCTGACTATAGCTGCAAAGATACTTTACTTGCACCCATCAAATAGCACAGTATTTAGGTTATTTTTGCACTTTCTCATGAGCTAATTATCCTCTAACATACCTCTCAGGCTTCCCAGGATCATGTCATCTGCTAAATCAATAAGCATACTATTTATTCTGTTCTTTAGGATGTTAATGAAAATCTTGAAGATGCTGGAGGGAACAGACTCACTGCATACATTCACTTGATCTGTCCTTCCATGCTGTTAAAGAATTACGTATGACACTTTTTTCAACATGATTATGAAACCTGTTTTGGATCCTTCCTGTAGTTATGGGAGCTAGTGCATGTTATCCTAGGTTGATATCAGAATGATAAAGGTTGTGTCAAAGGTATTAAAGAAAAAATATATGACATTCCTGTTACTCCTTCCACAAAGGCAGTTTTCCTGTTGATGAAAAATATCAGGTTTGTCTGCAGTGATTTCTTTTTGACATCTGTCTTGATTTTTAGTCCTCCAGTTTTATTCTGGTTAGTCATGATCATTCTGTTTCATTATTTGTATCTTTCTAGAAGTTGAAGTAAATTGACTGATCTGTAATTCTTCAGCTCTTCTATCCTTTGGAAGACGGGCATTGCAAAGCCCCCTTTGTTAGCTAGTTGTTACCTTACCTTTCTTCCATTATTTCTTAAGGGTAGCTTTGAACAGCCTTGAGATATGTTCACTCTTCCTTTAATTTTTCTAATATTGCCCCCAGCCAGTCTGAAACATGTTGCTTCTATCTGAATTCTCCAACCTAAGTTTATTTACCCTAAGCCAAGAATTCTTCTTAAGAAACTGTCTAGAAATTATTTTGAAGATTTCAGTTTGCATGGCACTACTCTTTGATAGATTTTCTTCTGTGTTGGGTAACCTCTTCCTTAGTTTATGTAACTATTTCATGATATCCTGGATATCACTTGTGAGGTGTGCTTTACTTTGCACCTTGGCCTATTTGATTTGCCTCCCTATGCATACAGTATTAATTTATGTAATCTACCTTCCACTTTCTGTATGCTTCCTTGAGGTTGAAATCATGGAACAAGACATCCAGATCTGATTCTGAGTACACATGCCAATTCTCCTCTGCAGTCGGGCAGGTTATCTTTCATCCCCAGCTTGTTTCTTGGAGGAACTGCCAGCTTTTCTTAATACTTTTTGCCCATAGACTTGCCTAACAACTCCCTGAGTTTATCGACATTTATTTTGCAAAAAATGTTCTGTTCCCTCCCTAGTCTGTAAGGACTAGGAGCTCTGCCATTTTTTGTTCACTTCTCCTAAAATTGCTTTAATTTTAATACTGTAATTTGTGGAGAGGCTTCAGTCTGGAAGAGTCTCCCATCTACTCACTTTCTTCATCTCTGTATTAAAGGGCATCCTACGACCTCGAGGGACACACTGTGTCTGGCTCTGCCTACTCCACAAGTACAGCTAAAAATTCTCTCTCATTGTCATGTCCTCTTTGTCGGGTGATTCTTCTGGTTATTCATAAAAATTCCTATTTATATAATCTTGTAGCCATGGCAGCACTTACGCCTTTCTCATGCATACTCATTACTTTTATAATTCCTGCACTCTGTAATAGAACACAGACATTTTCTTGTTATATATTTCCTCCCTTATTGACCTCTCCATGTCCACAGATTTCATCATCATTTATGTTACATGTGAATAAACTCATGAAGTTGCTGCTATGCCGATCGTTATAAGATCGTTTTTAGTTCCTTTCATTCACCTTTTATTTATTTTTAAATGTCTACAAATTTAAATGTCTACAAAGATCTTTGGTGCTATGCCAATCGTTATAATTTTCAGAATCTGCTATTCTTTCTAGTTCCTTTCATTCACCTTTTATTTATTTTTAAATGTCTACAAATTTAAATGTCTACAAAGATCTTTGGCAGATTAACACACTATCCTATTAATTCTCATATGAAACTTTTACAAATAATCTAAAATCTCGCTCTTACTTTTAATAATCTGTGCTACATCAGTATCAACAGTGGTAATACTGCTGTGAAATATGGCATGCTGGCAATGAATTCAGGCTTGTTAGCCTGGTCAATATAATGAAATCACTGTGGTACTCTGGTATGGAATTCATAGCATAACTTTATGCAATATACTTTTCTGAAAGTGAACTTTACTTAGGATGAAGTCTCCAAACTTAGTTTACTATCTTCTTGTGGGTCAAGTATGGACTTGAACCATTTTAAACGTAGAACCAGCCTGGAATTTAAAAAAGTTAATGGGAAGAATAATAAGCACCAGACATCTTGACTTTTTAACACTTTTAAGTTTAACAAAGGCCAAAATTTATTTCCTGGGCAGTAAACACAGAAGAAACATCTTAGCTCTCTGAGAATCAAAACTTACCAGTTTTATAACTGTCAGTTTGATTAAAAACAATGTCATTTTTTTCCAGGAGCTTCTGTAATTTTTTTTTTCTTTCCCTCTAAGCCTAACAGTGTTAATATTGTATTTACTGCTTCTTAATTTTACTCTCATCTTTGTGACACTGACTAATCATCCAAACACTATCGGCTACTGTGCCAGAGCCTCCTGGGTAATAACAGTGCCAATGCTTGATAAGTGGCTGCCAGATAAAGTGTGTGTTAGTTCAGGAGAAGCTGTGCCAACTGTAATGCAAAAGCAATGAATGAAGACAGCAAAAAACTATAAAAGTTACTTTAAGTTTTGGTTATTGAAGCTGTGTGTGAATTCAAATGATTCAAGAGGCAATGCAGCCTGATTTTATTTCCCATCAAATGAGACAGCAACTGAAAGAATGCTATTTTTTTGCATATCAAGCACTCTGTTGGGAACTGTAGCGATTAAGTCCTTGCTATATATGGCTATTTTACTATTTATAAAGACGAGTTGGTAAAGAAGCCCATTTCTAAATGACAGAAAATATACATTATTTAAAAACTTAGCACAAAGCCAATAAAGAAAGAAAGATGTGGAGCCAGTATTGCAATATCTACATGTTCTTGATCAGAGTGTGGTGTTTAATCAAGACAGTCATCCTAGATTCCTTGAGTATTTATTTTACCGGGTAGTTCAGTAAATGAAGTAGTAACATGTACTCCGGGTTGTTCTGGCCAGCAGAACTGCTCTCAAAGGCATTGCAGCAGCAAATAATTTGAGAACAGGTAGCAAAGAGAAGGAATGGGGAATGATAACCGTGAAAGAGAAAGTTGCTTTTGAATGGTTTACGTTAGGCTTTTACATTACTCTTCAAACATATCAGGGCAGACTGGTCAGGGCTAATCAGTGTCCTTTTAATAGCTGCTCTGCTACCCTATCAGCGAAGAGGAACAGAGAGGGAAGTTTCTGCTATAAGCAGCATTACAATTCATTCACAGAAAGACAAAACTAATTCAAGAACCAGCAAAGTTTGCTCTGGGAAGGCTGCATGGCCTTTGGCTGATGGCTTTTGTGGAGTCCATTTATGTTCTTAGTCAGAGGAAACTAGCTACATTCGCTTTGAAAATGTGTTCTATTATTTTCTCATCTGAGTTTTAAAATAATTTGAGTTTTTAAATCAGATTTTAAAATTAAATCTCATCTGAGTTTTTAAATCAGGTGAAGCTGGTGCACTGGGGTGGATCAGATCCATTTCTCTCTTTTTAAGAGAGTGGAAAAGTCCGGGAGGCGGCATCTGCTTAACCTTCCCCACTGCTTTTGTGGAAAAGGAGGACTTTTTGCTTCACCCAATGTGCTGGGTATTACACGTGTTATGAATTAGGTCTCCTAGTCCTACTTTTCTACAAATTAGCAACTCTGATATGAATATTACTAGGTAGCCAGGGTAATTGTTATGTTGGACAGACCAGTAAAATGCAGTGAAGCATGTGGCAATAGCCACAAATGTCCATCATTAGATGTTTTATTACTGTATTGAAGCATTTAATTTGTTAGGATAGAATCTCCTCTAAGCTTAGCACAGTTTTGATTTAAATGCCTCTGGGGTCAAGTGCATGCCATGATAAAGTTCAGCAGCTCTATGAAGTCATCTAGTTTCCATCAATCAGTTTGACAGTATGCAGCTCCCTCCACTACCACTTGTCCCTTATAGTCTCTGCACATACATTACTACATTTTCTCTTTCCTTTTCTCTCTCCTGTTAATGACTCTTCTTATCTCAACAAAACTGTAGTATGTAAAACTTTGCATCTGCCTTCTCTTGCACTGAATTCCCTAGGAACAAATGCTGTCAAAAGTGCAGGATGAAGGGGGCTATCACATTGATCTGTACCTTTTTCTCCTGCAGATGTTGTTATGGAATTATGGAAATTTTCCACAATTATGGAAACTTTCATAAGTCATACACCTGTAATACCACTGAACGCTACTGTCCTCATGCTGCACATCCTTTGTACCAGCTAGGCTAACTTAAAGATGGTAAAAGGGGCCCTCAGGGAACATCTTTGCTTAGTGAGGCCCCTTTTGTGTGCATATTCATGCGCGTGACATATCCTGATTCTTTTATGATTGTGCAAAAATATCTTTAAAGCCTTTGGAACTGAGGTACAAACAGAAGTCAACATTAGACTGTCTTCTATTCTAGCCATCATATTATTGTAGACAGCTTTCACAGTGGTAGGAGGCTACCAGCAGGGACTCCTAAAATTGATTTTAAATCTAATTGTAAATATATTTTTAAACTGTCTTGAAAAGCAAAAGAAGAGTGGAATGACCTCATTTGTAGATAATATAACATTTTGCAGATAATCTATCTAAAGCAGATAATTAAGAGAGGCATAAGTTTCTTAGAACACTGTCTGAAAAAATGGCATGTGAAGTGCAATGGTGAAAAATGCAATGATGGTAGAACACATCCTTCAGTTCCTATCTCTCTCTCTATGAATACAAACAAACATTACATCCGCAGTATGGGATCCAAATTTTGCTTTCACCACAATTACTATTCTGTGCAGGCATTGTGGCTATTAGGAACAACATCAAATTTTTCTGCATTTTTAAATCAATAAAAGCCTTTCAAATAACACTCAGCTCAATTCTTTCAGAGGCTGTTAATATTTAACTATTAAAAACAAAAAAAGAAATTATTTTGCTTGTGTGGAAAAAACCAAGATTATTTACTTTCAGAAATAACTTTTTTTTTTTACTTACAGACAGAATAAAACTGGTGCTATCTGATTTACTGCTAACCAGTACTGATGTAACATTATGCATTTCTTTATATTGTAAAGCATATTTCTATCCTTTTATTTATATTTATCTTTATTCTTTCTGTAAACCTTTCAGGACTCTCAATGTTACATTCCTTATCTTGTTCTACACTATTAGAACAGACTGAAATATCCAAAGACTGCTGAAACACCAGGCTTTTTTACCCCCAGAAGCAGTCAGCTTGCTTTTTTTTTTTTATGTTGATGTGCTGCACA
>NW_010559841.1:0-15289 GCF_000687285.1 Phaethon lepturus
AAAGAGTTCAAATAATTTAATTTTATACAATTGTATATGTAAGAGTAGTAGTTACTTATTTTTACGTTTGCCCTCACTGCATAGTTCTTGTGAGAAAGTGAAATAAGAAAGACTTTCTTGTGATATTTGTTTGGACTGAAGTCAGAGAGATACTAAAAAACCAAAGTAGCTGATATTATGCCATTCTCATAATGCAAAATTTGACCAGTAGCCAAAGAACATCTAAATACCTTATGATTAATTCTGGCTTTGCCAGTAATGGAATTACAGCTTGGTTGTGTTTACTTTTTTCTTAATTTGCTTAACTTCTGCAATCTTTTTCTTAGCGTGGTGTATCCAATGGGGCTGCCCATACCCTTCCTCTGGAGAGGACCCTTTATTCCAGTGTATTTCATGTGGTGGAAGGCTTTGCTTTGGTCATCCTTTGCAGCACAAGACCTGCCACCAGGAGATTAGCTGTCAGTGTTCTCAGAGAAATAAGGGCCTTGTTCACACTTTTAGAAATTTCTAAGGTAAGAGTTGATGACCCATTCTTGTGACCCCTTTATGAAACTACTTTTATCTTGACTTTCTTTGAGCTTTTTATGTTTTGTGTTTTTTTTCTTTTGTAGAGTGATGATGAGTTGGCTATAGATGTAATGGACAGACTAAGTGCTACCATCCTGGAGAGTTTCATACATCTCACTGGGGCTGATCAGGTAGGAGAGTTTTTATGTTAAGTTGGATGTAAGGCGAGGTAATTCTGCAAAATTCAGTCCCAGATAAATTGTATGTATTTTAAATGATAGTGTCACTATGTTCATGCTAGCTTTATCAGCAATTTATCCCTTAAAAACAAGCGAACAAACAAAAACACCAAACCCAACCCAACCAACCAAAACAACAAAAAAGGTTTGTGGTTTTTTTTTTTTAAAAACCTCAAAAAACTTGAGGAATGTTGTGAGGCTGACACCACCATTGTACACTTTCTGATCAACAGTGTGTTTTTATGACCACCTTATACATACAGACAGCTACATCTATATCTGTTTTTCTCGTCTTCCTCACAGATTACAATTTCTTTGAAGCAAAGACCACTGCCTTTTTCTGCAGTGATACAGTGTCTTAACAGTCAATGTGTCCTTTATCCATGATGAAAGCTATAATAACTATCAATGAGTAACAACTGAACTGCATATTTCTATATTTTTCATTAACTCTTAAGTATCAAGGAAAAGCTCTTCTGATTTTAGGTTTAGGAAACAAGTTGGAATTCAGTAGAAAGGCTTTTAGAGCCCAGAATCTTTTGGAAAAATTAAGTCATCATGAGTGAAAGGACCTTTTTCTGTAATTTACTATTTCCTAATATCCTGTTCCTTCCCAAACAGCATGTTTATGTGACTCCACACTAGGAACTTCTGTAAAAAAAAACATAAATTAAGTGATGTGTTTTATCTATTCCAAATGTGGTTTTGACACTGATGTTTTATTAGATATTTAACAATGAAAAGATTGTTACTTAATATACATGGATATTAAATATTGTCTTGTTCTCCTTTTTTATGCACACAGACTACTTTACTGTACTGTCCCAGTTCAATAGATTTACAAACTTTGGCTGACTGGAATTCCTCCCCAATCAGCCACCAGTTTGATGTGGTCAGTCCATCACATATATGGATATTTGCACATGTGACTCAAGGCCAAGATCCATGGATTATAAGCCTTTCCAGTTTTATGAAACAAGAAAATCTTCCAAAGCACTGCCCAACAGCTGTAAGCTATGCTTGGACATTTGCTTATACCAGACTCCAACTGCTGTCACCACAAGTGGATATAAAGTAAGTAAATGCAATATATTATATAGAGTATTCTTTCAAGAGTTATCATCATTGTAATGTTGTTATGTTTCAGTGAGGTTACATATGAACTGTTAATATTTTCTGTGGGTTTAATTCAGCTTTATATAACAAAAAATTACAGCAGTTCTATCTGGAAAAAAAGTTATCTGTTGTAAAGATTAATTAATTCATGCCTTAGGCCATGTTGTCATTCAACAGACTGGGCTGTAAAAGCATATGCTGTTGATGTACCGGTCTATCCTGAACAATGTATTCAAAGTTTACCATGTTAACAGTTTCAGCTTTTCAACAAAAAATTTCAGCAGTTCTATCTGGAAAAAAGTTATCTGTTGTAAAGACTAATTAATTCATGCCTTAGGCCATGTTGTCATTCAACAGATTGGGCTGTAAAAGCATATGCTGTTGATGTACAGGTCTATCCTGAACAATGTATTCAAAGTTTACCATGTTAACAGTTTTGGAACAAGTGGCATGTATATAACCGAAAAATAAATTCAGTAGAAGAACAAAGTGAAACCTCGTTAGCTTTATTTACTATACTGAACTTTCTCCCCACACACACCGTCCTTTTTTTTTTTTTTTTTTTTTTTTTTAATAGCAGCCCTATCAATGCAAAGAAAGTGAATACTACTACAAGCAGTGACTCCTATATTGGGCTCTGGAGAAACTACCTGATTCTTTGCTGCAGTGCAGCATCTTCTTCGAACTCCTCCACCTCCACAGGCTCTGTGAGATGTTCCCCTCCTGAGACGCTGGCGTCTACTCCTGACAGTGGTTATAGCATTGATTCAAGAGTAGGTTCTTCTAATGCTTGCTGTAAATAAGTCTACATGTTACTGGAATTAGAAACACCTGAGGCTTATAATAATCGTCATGATTCTAAGAAACTGCTGTAATTTGTCTGAAAACATCTTTTAGTATACGTTTGTCTTTCATTTACATTTTGTTCACTTTTTAGGATAGTGTTTCAGTTTGCTGCTCCCAATCCATGCTCTAGAGGCTTTTCTGCTTGTGTTTTTTAAGGCCAAATCTAATCGTGTCATGAAAACGTTAACCCAATCTCACAGTCTTATCTAGTGGTAATGAGGAAATGTTTTGTTTACCATTAAGGGGTTTTTTTGCTATCAGTAGACTTCTGCAATTCTGAGCAAACAGCCTCTCACTTCAGTAACTGAAGCAGTGACCTATTCAGGCATGATGTTATCTTGTTATATTTTTCACAACCACAGTCAGTTTTTTGTCTGCCTTGCTTCATATCACCTGCAGATTTAATTTTTTTTTTTTGCTGCGGCTTTGCTTCTTTTTTTTCTTCTCCTTTTTGGCTTCCTGTAGAAGGTACAGTAGAGGTGAAGATAATTCATAGACTGTGCAGGAGAATTTTGGCAGAAGCAGCCTGTTCTGCTTTTTTGTTACCAAGATCCTTTCCCTAAATCTGCAAAACTGTAGACTGAAAGTTTTGTTCTCTTTGAGAGCCACAGTGGCATCTAAGGAGTTGGACACCGGAAGTCTGCTTCTGCTCCCTAAAAAGGAGAGATACACTAAACGTGCAAAGCATGTCTTTATCCTGTTGAGGCATTCATTGTTATCTGACAATAAAAATGCAATTATACAAGGAATGGAGAAGTAGTTAATACTGCTTTACTATTTCAGAAAGTCTTTTTCCATGTCAAAGATGAAAATTTTCATTTTTATAATTTTAAGTCACTGATCAGTGAATTACAGAAGATGTTTTAATGTCATACCACCTGATTGTTTGGTAACGACTTCATTCTGTTTTCTTAGATCATTGGCATTCCATCCCCTTCCTCCCTGTTTAAGCACATAGTTCCAATGATGCGCTCTGAGAGCATGGAAATTACAGAATCCCTTGTGCTGGGACTTGGCAGGACCAACCCAGGAGCTTTTAGGTAACTGTTGTGTTTCTTCTGTTTTTATGTTAACTGATTACAAAGCTGAGGAATCAGAGCTCAGAAAAAAAGGTTTGCCTTTTTTTTTTCTTTTAAGAATTTAAAAAAAGCTGTGAAAACTGATTACCATTGTCTTTTCTAGCATTTAGTGGTGTGATAAAGATTGTTAGAGGTTGAAACAATTTTATGTAGAGGTCATGCCTGCATAAAGAAAAAGAAGTTAGTCGAAAGAATAAACAGCTGCCTTTTATTGATATTAAAGGCTGCCCTTGTATGAAAGAACAGGCTGTCTGGACTATTAACATTTGAAATGTTAAGTATAATCAAGTTTGTAAGAGTTACTAAACTCTTCTTATTCTCATTGCCAACAAATGTATGTTTCTGAGCTCTTTGTGTGTAGGAGTTACCATGAGAACTGTATTAAAAAGATTTTTGGATCAAGCTGAAAAAAATAGCAGTTACAACTCTTTTCTGACTAGTGCTGAAGCTTATTTGTGGAGCATCCTTCTCCCTTTTTTCTGAGTAACCTTTCTGTAACTTCATAACTAATACACCTTTCTCATACATTGTACCGATGACAAGTCCATGTGGATTAGTTTGGGTGCTGGTACCTGTGATCTACTGCAGCAGAATTAAATCTGTGCCAAGTCACTTTCTCTGTCAATTTAATTTCATGCATCGAGTTCAACATACTTGGATTCAGCTCATAATCCAAAACTTTTGGTTACCCTATTGTGACAAGTCTCTGTATACGTTTTGAATTCCAAATGGTCTATCTAGCCATCATGGCATTCCTACCTCAACTGCAATTAACTTTTCTTCGGATCCTAATGTACTGCACTGTCAATGTGTAATACAAATCCACTGAGGTGAAAAGGCAGCTCTATGCCAGGAAACCCTGAGTTTCAAAATTCATCTCTATGCCGCTGTCCTCAACTGACAACTGTCTCTTTATGGAGGATTGATGAAGAAGGAGAACATCAGAGAGGAAGAAAACTTCCTGCAAGGCCCGTGCTCAGTATCAGGTGTTCTCTGACAGCAGCCAACCTCTTATAATGGAGAGTTATGAAGTTGTACCAAGCTATAGCAACCAACTCTGCTTCTGCAGAAGAAACCAGGGATCGATAACGTTCTTGGTTTTGAATGAGATGCTGCTTCTCTTCAGTCACTTGTGTCCCATATTATGGCAGATGAGGAGCCAAAGATGTATTTGAAATCATAATGCCAAGTCCTCAGTTGCAGTAATCTGTTCTACTCCTTTGATAATCTTCAGGTTTTTTTAATACCTTATCTGACTTTACTCTCCTACCATGAGTAAAGCAAGACTTTATCCTGTGACCCTGAAGATCTACTTGGGTTTTAAACAAGTAAAATCATAATTGGTCTCTACTAGTCTAGAAAATGCTTTCAGAAAGGATTTCACCAGAAATCCTTGTTTTCTAAATTAGAAACAATACATTTAGAAAACTTAAAATATATCTGATTCTCATCAGTCATCTGGTTTCTTTATTCTGAATTTTATGTTTTGTTTCTGATAACCAGCATTTTTCCTCTGTCTAATGTGTGTACTCGTACCAGATACTAACTGTAGACCACCCTTCACCATTGCAGCTCTGCATAATGTTAACAAATATTAAAGTAAAACCAATATGTTTTTACCTTAGTATTTTGTCTGCCTAGATCCATACTACTGATCTCCTTCTCCCTTACCTGCCCCCTTTTTGGAGAGTCTGAGTTTGGCAGAAGGTACTGAGTAGAAATAAAGACTGCAGAGCTTCAGAACAAATAGGGAATGTAACTGCAGCATCACAGCACGTTGCTTTTCAGTTTTCATAGAGACAGTCTGACTTCTGTCAGCATAGCATTATTGGCCTTAAAGAAACAATCCTATTAACAACTAAATGCATCATGACAACTGAAAGAGCATTGTATGATAAGCTGCCAACATCTTTTTTTTTTCTTTTCTAGTAATATCTATTTGCACTATAAGGCTTTGTTAAAACCTGAATATGAAAATAAATGAAAATCATCTGCAGTAGAAAGATGTCATAATACTTGGTGAATGCAAATTTAGTGGTAATTATTGAGACATCCATTTGGTAGTCTGTCTATAAATAAGGAAAATATCTTTCTAGGGAACATCTCTTTTAAATGCTGATTTATTTCGGAAAGCTACAGGTAAAGAAGGAAAACCTGAGGGTGTTTTAACTTGTAACACTAGTTGCTCTGAAGCATCTTTCAGTTCAGATGTTAATTTAATGGTTGTTTTTATCCTTTTAATTCTTTTATTTTAATTCAGGGAACTAATAGAAGAATTACATCCTATAATTAAGGAAGCACTTGAAAGAAGGCCAGAGGTAATTAGATGTTTTCCACTGTATTCAGTACAGAGTTTTAACTATCTTCTCACAAATGCTAGTAAAGAAATGTTAGTTCTTTAATTTCTGCACTAAAAACTGGTCAGTATACCAGATAAAAAGGTGAGATGTTACTTTTTCTAATGATTGTGAGGTGTTTACATTAGAAGAGCTTTGTGTTTGTTTTGAGCTCTGTATTGTTTCCTGCATCAAAGAAGTTTTGTTTCAGATGGTGAAAAAAATCACTGTAACCTTTTCCACATTCTTTTATTTCCTTTCACCTAAGCATGGTTTTACATAGTTGTTACTTTGTTGTATCATCAGTAACATGCCCACAATTAATTGTACATAAGACACAGACACACTCAATTGAGTTCTACTGTCTGTCAACTTTGTTGGTGGGTTTTTTTTTTAAATGGAAAAGGCTGTAAGCTCACCTGACTGACTGCTCTGACTAAAAATTTTCTGATGGAGAGTGTGTTTCACAGCAAGGTTTAGCAGTCTCAGTAGGTATTCATAGAAATAATCTCTGCAAACACAAACTCAGAGATGATTATTCAGTATTTTTTGTGGTAACTGTCATATTCTTATTTGTAATAAATTTGTAATTAAAGTCAGATGACGGAAAGGAACATCACTTCTGTTTCAAAATGATACTTGGCTCTAGTGTGTTTTTTCAGTCTTGTATGCAAATGTGTAGAAAGATTGGCATTTCTGCTTAATTGATTTATACGTTGCAATTTGTGACAGGAGACTGGTAAAACCCATTTTTTTGATAATACGTGTAATAGCAAGCCTAGTATATCTTGGAGTTGCAACAGGGAAAACTTTTGTTCATTTTCTGGTTTATTAAAATTGCTAGCAATTTTAGTAACTCTTCTTACAAGGTTGGCACCCCTGGTAATTGATGCCAGTTGTAGTACAGATATAATAATGCTTTTGTATGCCACACTGCTTTTATACATAGTTTTTGTGTTTCCTCTGTTGAATAGAACATGAAACGGCGCAGGCGTCGAGATATTTTACGAGTACAACTAGTACGAATATTTGAACTGTTGGCAGATGCTGGTGTCATTAGTCACAGGTAGGGGCAGCGCTGATGAGATGTTGTTTATGCTTCTGAATTAAATCACTAGTATTCTTATGACCCAGTATAAAAAGAATGCAAAATTCTTCAGTGAGTTTTAGTATACCACTAAATAAATAGACATGGTTCTATCAAACTTGGAATTTTGCTGGCTTTCTAATCCCTCCTTCCCCCATGCTCTTTGTCACTGTGATCTGTATTTTATTTAAAATGCTACTATCCCCTGGGACATTGCTTTGAGCAGGCAGTGTGTCATGTTTCTTCTTGTTTGTTTGTGCTCAAACATCGCACCAGTTACACAAATCAGAAAACACAAGTTACAACTATTTTGTGATCAGTCTGGAATTCTTGCTCACCTGGAGTCCTGATGCTAGTCTGCATGTCCAGAGAAGGCTACTACTTAGTAATACTGGACCTTTTTCTTTCTGAGGGAAGCAGAATGTTAATGGGGTTGTTTTTTTCCTCTCAATTTATCCTACTTGTGTAGGGACACTTTGAAGGAAGACTTACAATTCTGTCATATGTTGTACAAGTCTGTTGTGCTTTAACCCAGCAGGTAGCTAAAACAACCACAAAGCCATTCACTCATCCCCACCCAGCGGGGTGGGGCAGAGAATCAGAAAAAAGGTAGAACTTGTGGGTTGGGATAAAGACAGTTTAATAGGACAGAAAAAAACCCCAACAATAACAATAAAAGAATATACAAAACAAGTGATGCACAGCTCACCACCCTCTGACCGATGCCCAGTAGGTTCCCAAGCTGCAGCGCCTCCCCGGCCAACTCCCCCAGTTTATATACTGGCCATGACGTTATATGGTATGGAATATCCCTTTGCCCAGCCTGGGTCAGCTGTCCTGGCTGTGTCCCCTCCCAGCTATCCCGCGCACCCCCAGCCTTCTCGCTGGCAGGCCAGAGCATGGGAAGCTGAAAAATTCTTGACTGCTTAGCAACAACTAAAAGCATCAGTAATAAAACATTCTTTTCATCCCAAATCCAAAACACAGCACTATACCAGCTATCAGGGAGAAAAGTAACTCTACCCCAGCCAAAACCAGGACAAAGTCTCTTAGAAATTTTTTCTATGCAGGTGGAATTGTGTAAGAGCAAGTAAGCTAGGAGATGGTTAGGCTAGCTCCTCCCACTCTGTTAGACAATGATACTTAAACATTTATTTGTCAACCTTAGCAATATAATGAATGTGAAATTCTCAATCTTTAAGCAAGCTACTACAGTAACGTTTCAGAATGTTGCCTCAGAAGCATTGCTGAAATGCCTTTCTTCCTTTTGACATGCTGATTTTTTGGCAGCTGTTAAAATCGTACTCTCCCTTCTTATCTTTTAAGGTACTTACTGGTGGTTAGTTACCGTGTGTAAAATACCTCCTAACCACAGTCTGCACTCTGGAACTTTGTCAGCCTTTCTCTCTGAGACCAGTCTGACTCTGGTGGAAGCTAGCAAGCAGTTAAGGCCTACTCTAAGCCTCCTCATCTTGCCTTTGGTGTGCAAGGCATGCTTTTTTTTGTCTTCAGTACAAATGTGCAATGATGGTGGAGGGAGCTGAGAGGAAAGGAATTGCCCTTCTAACAGTTGTTTTTCAAAGGAGGGCAGGTTTGAATCACATGCACTCTTTAATCTCCTAATTTAGTTCAGTACAGACGTCTAGTCAGATGCTAAAGCAATGAAGATGGGAAATGAATATATAAAATGAATAAATTGCTTTCATCTGATAATAATAGTATGTCACGAACAGCTTGACTACTCCCAAAAATCAGTATGTAATACAGACGTCTATAGTCAAATAGTAGTAATTTTTTCTGGTATAGAAACTGCATAGTTTGGCGGGGGGAGGGCGGGAATTGGTTGTTTGGGGGGTTTTATTATTATTTTTAAGACTTGTACCTTAGGAACTAATTCTGTGGAAGGATGACTGACTTCTGATAGCGAGGCTTGATGATTAGTTTGCTCTCACTGGGGCTTTTTATTTAACACTAAAATAGAAGCTGGGTGAAGAAATTACTTAGAATTAAATATTTGCAATGATGAGGTTGTAGGTTTTTATAAAAGAGAAAAAAGAAGGATTGTTTTCAAAAATCATTGTATGTATTTATCATACTATTTGATTATTTTATTTTATTTTATTTTTAAGTGCAAGTGGTGGCCTTGATAATGAAACACATTCCCTCAACAACACTTTACTTGAGTATGTTGATCTAACAAGACAACTCCTGGAAGCAGAAAATGAAAAGGATTCTGATACGTTGAAAGATATCCGATGCCATTTTAGTGCCTTAGTGGCAAATATCATTCAAAATGTTCCAGGTATGTAACAGTGTTTTAATAATTTCTGATGACTCTATTTAATATGCAGTACATTAAAAAAAAAAAGTAAAAAACCAAGAACAAACAAACACTAAACAAAAATCCACTTTTTACCTGAAGTTTCAAAATACTTTCCTAAAAATAATTTATGCCATCAGTTTTTAGTATACCTCTAGCAGCATGAGTTTTTAAGAGGGATTTTTTGGTACTGTTTGGAGGCATACAATTAATTTTCTTATTTAGCAAGTCTTGTTGTTTGGCAGTGCATTTAAATTCTCTAATATATAGCTTATTCTTGTACACTAGTGGCATTAAAGAGTACAATAATAAAACTGTTTCCAGCTATTATAATGTTGAAATAATGTCTCTTTACATTGATTTTTCATTGTTTGGGTCTGTTTCTGTTTCATGTACTTTATTTTAAAGAATGACAAAAGGAGGGTGTCTGTCTGTGTGCTTTTCTTACAGTACACCAGAGAAGAAGTGTCTTTCCGCAGCAGAGTCTACGCCACAGCCTATTTATGTTGTTCAGTCATTGGGCAGGTCCTTTTAGTATCATGTTTACTCCCCTGGACAGATACAGTGATAGGAACATGCGAATAAACAGACACCAATACTGTGCATTAAAGGTATTTTAGCACTTTTTGAATTTTGGGAATAGATTGTTATGTTGACTTTTCTAATGCAAATTTAACATTTGGGCTTTTTGTATGTGGTTTTCACATCCTTGTTGCCATTCATGATTTAGTTCTTTTTCTCTTCTCCCTACATGTCTATTTCTTAGAATCATAGAATCGTTTAGGTTGGAAAAGACCTTTAAGATTATCAAGTTCAACTGTTAACCTAGAACTGCCAAGTCCACCACTAAACCGTTTGCCTAATTATCACATCCACACATCTTTTAAATGCCTCCAGGGTTGGTGACTTAACCACTTCCTGGGGCAGCCTGATCCAGTGCTTGACAAACCTTTCAGGGAAGAAATTTTTCCTAATACCCAGTCTAAACCTTCCCTGGTGCAGGGTTTGAGGCCATTTCCTCTTGTCTTGTCCCTTGTTACTTGGGAGAAGAGACCAACACCCACCTCGCTGCAACCTCCTTTCAGGTGATTGTAGAGAGCGATGAGTCTCCCCTGAGCCTCCTCTTCTGCAGGCCAAACAACCTCATATTTATGACAGTTCAGCTTTTTCCACTTGCTATAGGAATTTCTTAAAATTACTACTAAATGTTCACTTCCTGTGACTTTAGTCCTCAGTTGCCCAAGGAGAAAACCTTTCATGTAAAAGTACATTAACAATCAAACTGTAATATTAATTCTTGCATATGTCAGCATTTCAGTATTGACAATTCCTTGTATTTGGGAGCTGAGAAAAATATGTTTTGATAATTTCTTGAATAAGAGGTTAAAGAGTTTATCAGCCTTAGTCTTCCTCCCTTGACTGAATACAAGTTAGTTTTCTGATATATTAATGGACTTGGTAAAAGTACTTCCTGGATCTGAGTTATTAAAATGTAGTGTTTTTCAATTACTTTCTAAAGGCTATGTCTGCTGTACTGTGTTGTGGCCCTGTTGCAGATAACGTCGGGCTGTCATCTGATGGCTATTTATACAAATGGCTGGATAATATTTTGGATTCACAAGATAAAAAGGTAACACAGGCAATATCAACATTGGTTTGCAATTATCAGTGCCTTAGACATATGCTTGAATGAGCTTTGCAGTTAGATTTGCCTAAATGCCTTAGAAACTCTAAAGTTTCAGTAGCATGTATTTTTGCACGCTCCTTCGTACGTATATTCTCCCTGCTGAAGAATGCAGTCTCTAATTGCAGTCTGAGAACGGACAAAACAGAATGGAAGAGGAAGGAGCAAGGAGTGACACATTGTGTGTATTGTTTATAAATTAATCAGCTAGGTTAAGTTGTAGTAATAAGCAGATCTTTTAGAAATTTAACGGAGACAAGATTTTGAAGATGAAATCTTGTGAGACTGTAGGGTCCATTGGGGGTCCTGTGGAGTTACAAAGACCAAGCTTTACACCTAAACAGTAAGACAAGCTTTAGATTTAAAAGTAGGGCCTCCATTGCACTAATACAATGATTATGTAAAAATACAGCTCCCAGTGGGCTACTTTCATTCAAAACAACGTGCAAGTCTCCACATGGATCTATCCGTTGTATCCCATTGGAATTCTTGCAGATGTTTAAGTGCTTTTCTGATTCTGATGCTTTCAGGTCAGTGTTCAACTTGTAGTAAGACAAGCAAAAATAGTAAATAGCTCAAGGTAGCCTTGGAACTGAGGGGGAAAAAAGTCAGTAGAGCTATCTAGTTATTTGTTTCAATGATTTATGACTGTGTGTGCAAGTTGAACGTTAAACAGTTTGATAGAATTACCTGTTGTTATTTTGAGCTGTGGTCTCACTGTTTTCAGACAGAACAAATTTTGTGTATTGCAGTTTAGGTGTTTTTTTTCTATTAAATATCTATTTCTCTATGCCATTTTTGTAAGTTTTTTTTTTTTTTTTTCTTTCTTCTCTATATTTATAAATATATACTGGTTCTTTTCTGGAATACAGGTTCACCAGCTAGGCTGTGAGGCAGTCATGCTGCTCTTGGAACTCAACCCTGACCAGAGTAACCTCATGTACTGGGCTGTAGACCGGTGTTACACAGGTTCCAAGCGGGTAGCAGCTGGCTGTTTTAAAGCCATAGCCAGCGTGTTCCAAAACAGGTACTACAATGTTTTTCAAAACTTTAAACTTTCATTTTAAAAGTGTGCTTTCATGTAAAACTGAGTTTTTTCCTCCACTAAAGTGAAAAGATCACGCCTGTTTGTCTGTATGTGTTACTAGAGAAACTTCTCAAAATGTTACATTATCCCATAACATATCCCCTGTAAATTAAACTTCAATAAATTCAAATTTTAAAAAGGCAAATGCAATTTTACTTACTTCACACTTGCAATTTTTCCCTAGGGATTACCAGTGTGATACAGTGACCCTCCTGAATCTGATACTATTTAAAGCAGCTGATTCTACTAGGGCTATCTATGAAGTTGCTATGCAACTATTACAGGTTTGTAAGCTGATTTTCATTTGTATTTTTTTCTTTTTCAAATAAGAATCATCCTGTACATTAAAAAAAAAAAGTTATTATTTGATTGTCCATTCAGTAATGAAATACAATGGGTTGAGGTTGTTATTTTAGTACATAGTTAGGCACAAGTAGACTTCAGTGGAAGTGTATCTGTTTTCATGAACTAAGCACTCAAGAGTTCTATTTTCACAATACCTGCTTTTTCTAGAGACAAAACCTAAATCAAGATTCTTCTGGTTTGGCCCTGAAACAGAGTGATATATAGCTCTGTTTGTCCAAAAGCACCTCAGAGACAAGTATATTGCTTCCTGTCCCTTTACTCTGTCTCCTGGGATAGCAGTCAGTTTTCTGATTTTCATCTATGTGGAAAGATGACAGTGAAAATCCTGTTAGCTATTTAATTTACTTTTGTATATTCCTTTCTGAGGTCATTTAGGCTTAAGCTTAATCTTACAAGCAGTATTAGCATTTAAAAATAAATAAATAGATCTGTGCTGCTTGTGGCTTAGACCACCAGTCTTGGAAGCTTTTTCAAAGTTTATTGTTGTCAGCTAAATTCAACAGTAAAGTCACACCCCTCTTGATCTGTCAGCATTCACGGCACCCTCCCTTCCAACCCCATCTTTCTTCTCAAGGGAACACCACTGCTTAAGATTGGCCAAAACTGACTTTTGAAGTATCAAACTGCTTTAGCCTCCTGCTGCATCTCTGATACACCAAAGATTATGTTGCTCCTATCCATGTCTTACAGATGAGCAGAAGTTGATATTGTTTGGGAATACAAGTGTTCAACATTATTTCACATGGTGTTACAGAGAAATTTGTTCAATACGGTATTTTGTGAAAGCAGATTTCTGAAATTTATTGCTGGAAACTCAAGTAGAGTGAGTCTTAGCTAGTCTTGTATGGAATTACCGCAGTGTTGGTGAATACTGTAGATGTATGGAGGTCTGCATAGATAGGAAACATTAAATGAGAGTGGATACATGAACTTAAAAGGTGATTTTATTTAAAGATTTCCATTGTAGCTCTATGCTTAGCTTCAAATTTTGAACATTACTGTTGTAGATCTTGGAACCAAAGATGTTCCGTTATGCTCATAAACTGGAGGTTCAGCGGACGGATGGGGTTTTGGGTCAGCCTTCTCCTTTACCACATCTGTATTCTGTGTCGTATTATCAACTGTCAGAAGAATTAGCAAGGACTTATCCTGAACTAACACTTGCTATCTTCTCAGGTATGGTTTTAAAACAAAATGAAAAACTTCATCGGGTCAAAAGCATTTTGCAAAATGTGTAATTCTTATTTTTCAATGATTAGTTTATATGTAATTCACTAAAATCAGGACAACAAGGTAGCATCATAATAATGAGTGGAAAAAATGGAATTCATTGAGTGAATTTTTACTTGTATTTGAAATATATTCAAGAGTAAACAACATGAATCAAAGATACTTCTACTGACTTTCTAATAGCCATGAAAAATCATGTTAGAGAAATAATTTGCAACTGTGTTTTAAAATTATTCTTCTATTGTTCTTTCCAGTGTTTTCTTATTTACTGTAGATTGCTTAAAATATTATTCCATAGCATTTTTAAACAATTGCAGAATAAAGACTTCTCACATCAATTAAAAAAAAAAACTACTAGGACTAATATGAGGAAGAAAAAATTTTAAGTGCTTTTTTGCCAAAGTTGGTACATTTTTACGTGCTGTGGGTTTTCAGTTCCCTGCTCTATTTGGAGGAATATATATGTATGTGTATACTAAGATGGTTTCTTCAACATACTGTTTGTCAGTAGTGTCTTCAGTTAGCTGTACTGAAGACTGCAGACTTTGTCATTATGACATATTGCTAGTCAGCTAAACAAAAAGTTACGTCTGTATCAGCATCACTTTATATCGGTATGGTCTACTGGGTCGCGGTTGTTGTTATTACCAAAACAATTCTCATCATTGATTTGCAATTCATGTATGTACCTAATTTTTGAATGACAGAAGTAAGTCAGAGAATCCAAACGGCTCACCCAGCTGGGAGACAGGTGATGCTGCATTATCTGCTGCCATGGATGAACAATATTGAGTTGGTAGACTTGAAACCTTTGCCAACCATTCGTCGGCAAGATGAAGATGAAGAAGATTCTTTGAAAGACAGAGAAATAATGGTGAACAGTAGACGATGGCTACGAGGAGAAGGCTGGGGATCACCACAGGCTACAGCTATGGTTCTGAACAATCTAATGTATATGACTGCAAAGGTAAAACTAATTACTTAAGTGCTCCATCTTGTTCCAGAGGATTGTTTTGTTTAGGGTGCCAGAAAATACTGTTCAGAGATACTGTGTTACCAGACTTTCAAGAGTCATTGTTCATATTTGCTGAGTTGCTTATGTATACCCAAACTATACCATATAGTTTTCAGGTATTACAAGAAATACGTAATATGTCATATAAATGTTACAGTAATTGTTATACATAGTAACAGTATATAACTGTTGCTTCGCAATATAGATGTCTAGTTGGATAGATTATACCAAGTTGCCTGTATACCTATGATCTCAAAGTGGAGTTTTGGAACCGATCTTGTTGCCAGAGACTGATAGACCCTCGTCCTTCCTGTGATAGCTACTTCCAACAGAGAAAAAGTATTGCTCACACACAGAATCACACAGAATCACTAGGT
>NW_010559842.1:0-15893 GCF_000687285.1 Phaethon lepturus
GAGCGCTCGATTCCCTCATCCAGATCATCTAATTGTTGTATGGAACAATCAGAAGTGGCTGAAAAGCATCAAACAGCATTGAATCCAGAACAGAAACATAGGCAGTATGAATTTATGCAAGATAATGAAATGATTTATGAGCATTTCTTGGGGCAGAGAACATTTGGTTTTTTTCTTTTATAACTTATCTAAAAACATAGAGTTTGTCTTCAAGACGAAAAACTAGAGGTTGAAGGAGTTTAAATGTATCTGTTAAACAGTTTTCATTGATCTTTTTTATAATAAGCTATTTCTTTAAATGCTCTGAAGGTATCTGCTTTTAAATCTGATACTAGTATTAGACTGGAACTTCAAAAAAAATCATCTTTGGTAGTAGTGTTTCTCTTTATATTCTTCTCTTGCTGTTTTAGTGATTGTAAGCGGGATTAAAAAATGGATAAAATAAAGCCAATCTCTTTGCAGAGTATTGATTACAGTTATAGTCACATAAATTTTAGACCAGGATTTTTCCATACAAAAATAAGAGCCTAAAGAATAGTAAGGAAACCAACTCAAAAGTTGTCTGTTGTTTTATTTCCCAGGTAATTTGAATATCCAGACATGGGACTGGAAGGCTTGCAACCTATATAAGCAATGCTATGTCTCTGACTATATTCCCAATGCAAGCCAAAATTATTCTGGGTGATCATGAGGAAAAATTCCTAGGTACATCTCAGGAATCTAGTGTTCTGTGATGCATAGGAAGACTACTTTTTTCCACTGACCTTTTCCCTTTGCATATTTTCCTACCATTCTGTATATAATTGCTCAAAACTTCTGTTGATGAGTATAACAGACTGTATTTACACTCTCTCATATGGAGGTTTGCTTTCATTATTTCTTATTCTTATATTATCTCTACAAAACAGACAATCTGTGGTCTTTTAGTTGTCTATTTGAAGGTCCTAATATATAGGAAATGTTAAATACATATTGAGTGAATTATTTTGACTATATAACGCAATAGTATTTTCCCATGGACTTCAGTAAAGCATGTAACTTTTGTGATCTTTATCCTATCCATGGAATAAACAGAGACAGGTGACTACTGGAGTAATATCTACTTTTTCATGTAAAAATTGGCAAAGTCCATTGGGGGGGACACAACAGGGACGATTTTACTGACTGTGTATCATGAAATCTCAAACAGAAAATATATGCTTACTAGCCTGTGGCCACACCATCCTGAACATGCTCTATTTCATCTCATCCTAGAAGCTAAGCAGCATTGGGCCCAGTTAGTACTTGGATGGGAGACTGCTTGGGAATACTGAGTCTGGGCTTCTAGCAAAGGGCCATGAAGATGATGAAGGGATTAGAGTATCTGTCATGAGGAGGACAAGTGGACAGAGCTGGGACTGTTCAGCTTTGAGAAGAGAAGGCTGGGGGGATGGGAACCTTATCACTGTGTATAAATACCTGATGGGAGGGAGAAAAGAGGAGAGAAACAGACTCTCTTTAATGGTGGCCAGTGACAGAAAAAGAGGCAGTGGGCACAAACTGAAATACAGAAAATTCCATCTGCACACAAACCACTTTTTTTCTTTTTTTTTTTCTTCTTTTTTTCCTTCCTATTGTGAGGGTGATCAAACACTGGAAGAGGGTGTCCCAGGTGCAGAATCTTGTCCTTCAGGAGAGTCAACAGCACTTCCCAGTTTGGTATCATCAGCAAACTTGCTAATGGTGCATTCAACTCCTGCATCCAGATCATTGATAAAAATATTGAACAGGCTCTAGAATTCAACCCTGAGGAACCCCGCTTGTGACCAGTTGCCAGCCAGCTGTAGCCCCATTTGCTACAACCCTTTGAGCTTTGCCCTTCAGCCAGTTTTTCACCCAGCACACCGTGAACCTGCTCACAGTTGGACAACTTGTCCAGAAGGATACTGTGAGGGACAGTATCAAAAGCCTTACTAAAACCCAGAAACACTACATCCACCACCTTCCCTTCATCCACCAGGTGGGTGACCTTATCATAGGGTATCAGATTAGTTAAACATGACTTTCCCTGTTGTGAACCCATGTTGACTGTGCCTGATGATTGCATTGTTCTTTAAATGCCTTTCAATAGCACCCAGTATGATCTTCTCCAGGAGATAAATTATTAGTCATTATTATTAAAGTCTGTGGCAAAAAAAGCATTGAATGCATCTGCTTTTTTTAATTCCTATTTGTCAGGTGACCATTTTCATCAAGTATCAGTTCAATGTTTTCCTTCAACTTCCTCTTGCTGTTAACATACTTAAAAAAGCCCTTCTTGTTGTCTGACACAACACTGTCTAGTTTCAACTCCAGTTGAGCTTTGGCCTTTTGTGTCTTCTCCCTGCATATGCGAACTATGGCTCTGCAATCTTCCTGCGAAGCCTGACCTCACTTCCAGAGATCATACCATTTCTTTTTCCTCCTGACTTCCAAGAGGGGTTCCCTGTTCAGCCAAGCTGGTCTTCTGCCCTGCTTGCTTGACTTGTGGCACAGTGGGATTGCCTGCTCCTGTGCTTTTAAAAGGTGGTTCTTAAAAACTGACCAACTCTCATGGACCCCTAATCGCTCAAAAGCAGTTTCCCAGGGGACACTGCTAACTAGCTCCCTGGGTAGCTTAAAGTTTGCTCTTTTGAAACCCAGGGTAGCAACTCTGCTGACCTTTTTTCTCGTTACACTGAAATTTTTAAACTCAACCATTTTGTGATCACTGTGGCCAAGACAGCCACCTACAATCACATCTCCCATGAGTCCTTCTCTATTCACAAATAGCAAGTCTAGGAGGGTATCTTTCCTAGTTGGCTCACTGAGTACTTGTGACAAGAAGTTATCTTCCACAAACTTCAGGAATTTCCCAGACTTGCTTGTCACAGCAGTATGGTATTCCCAGTTGATGCCTGGGAAGTTGAAATCTCCCATAAGGACAAGGACTACCGATCTAGAGATTTCTCCTAATTGCCCATAGAATTAACTCATCAGTGCTAACATCCTGATTGGGCGATTGACAGTAGACACCCACTATGACATCTGTTTTGTTTTCCATCCCCCTAATCCTTACTTAGAGGCTCTCAACCACATCATCCCTAACTGTAAGGGCTGTACAGTCTAACCTCTCCCTTACATGTAGTGCAACTCCTCCATCTTGCTCGCCCTGCCTATCCCTCCTGAACAGCCCGTAGCCCTCCATCCCAGCACTCCAGTCGTGGGAGTTATTCCACCAAGTCTCACTAATACCAATGACATCATAGCTCTGGGAACTGACCAATGCTTCCAGTTCATTCTGTTTGTTTCTCATACTGCATATGTTGGTGTACAGGCATTTCAGATGTGCTCCTAAGCCTTTCGTGCTCCCAGGAGCAGCATAAATGTTGCCATTAGCATTGTCATCCTCAGGTAGTGCCATGCCAACCCTTGGTTTACTTTCAGCTCTCCTGTTGTTATCCCCTTCCCCCATCAATTCTAGTTTAAAGCCCTCTCAATCAGTCCTGCCAGTTTATGAGCAAAGAAGTGTTTCCCCCATCGGGACAGGTGGATTCTGTCAGGCCCCAGCATACCTTGTGTCTCAAATTTTTCCATGGTTATAAAAACCAAAGTTCTGGTGGAGGCACCAGTCCTGGAGCCAGGTATTGATGTCTTGGGCACACCTGTTTCTTCTGAGGTCTCCCCCCATTACTGGGAGGATTGAGGAAAACGCTACCTGTGCTTGTTTTGGAATACAGGCAGAGATGTAATATTGCTTATATAGGTTGTGGAACTTCCAGTCCCATGTCTGGATATACAAACTACCTGGGAAATAAAACAATATTTAAATATAAAATAGCATTTATTAATGCTTCACTTCTGATTTTAGAAAGTGTGGTAGGATAGGCATACCGATCCTACCACGTATCTCATGCCCCTTTCTCCTCTCCATCTGTTTTCTTTTGGAAATCTAACCTTCCTAAGAGAGAGAGTTTTCCAAAAACTTGTAAAATTTAGGAGGGCAGCGGCATCACAGGGTGGTGTATCTGGTGATTCCATGTCAAAGTAGAAGATAAGAAACATTGACCCAACAGTTATACATTGAACAGGCTTTCAAGTTATCTTTTATTTGAGAGATGAGACAATGTGAGACTTGAAGAAGATTGAAGTTGTTGGAAGCCTTATTTGTTTTAACTGATAATTAACTGTATTTTGATAGGCTGAACAATATGGGCTTAACAGGTTAATTCTTTTTCTTTATAATTTAATGATGTATAGAGTAGTGTTCTGCTTTCTGGATTTTTCACTATTTGAAATGTCAGCAGTTGGAATAAATCTTACTTCACCCATTAAGTATTAAAAGAATGATACTGCTCATGCTTGATGAGATACTTTTAAAATTATCCAGGTAGCTAGGATCTGGGCAGTCTAATAAGCCCTATGCTAAACATTTTACAATTACTAAAGTAACTGTAATGTATTGAGATTCATCTTTATTTGTCTATATCAAACCAAGTTTAACCATTCACTTTTTTTAATTCATACTTATTTATACCTTCCTTGATGTATTTTGTGTAAGTAGGATTTTGTTGCTGTCAGATGCTGAAGAGAGTTATAAACCCCTTTTTTCCTGTCCCTTAGTTTCTTTTTGTGGTCAGTCTAATTTCATGCTTTACATTTTACATGTTAGATAACCTCGATCACTTGCAAATTTATTCTCGAGTGTATTTGAAGATATGTGGTATCTTTCTGTTTGCAACGTTTGGCTTGTTCAGTCATTTGGGCTGCTTTAGTGGTAAGACAATATACAAGGACCATCTGAGCTGAGTTTGTGTGGGGGAGAAGAGGGCTAAAGAAAAAAAAAGACCCTTAATCACTCCATCAAGGCATACAGTCCTAGTCTATGCGGTATTCTAACTCCAAAATGAGTTTTCAAATGCAACTCAGTTTATTCTTCAGCTCATTTTACAACAGTGGAAGAAATCAGGCAGTTGTCTCTTGAGGGATCACTCCTGGTTTTTTTTAACCAAGAAAGGAGAGGAGACATTGATAGTCAAGGTATTCTTGATTTGATGAATGAGGGACAAATTATATAAAGCTGCCTTATTATTGATTGTCCTCATAACAAGATGTTGGTAATAGCTGTTCAACATGCAAAATATGAGTGATTATTTTATGCAGCGTGGTAAAGCTTAAATTTTTGTAGAGAAAATGGCATATGCATATTGCATATCAATAAAAATAGAAATTTATTTTATTTTTAATAATACTGAGAAATTCAATTCACTTTACAAACCTGAAAAATAAATATGTTTGTGGGAAGATTCATTGACTTAACAAGCATACACTAGTTCATAGCTTTAGAAGAATGAGATAGAGAAAAAGCATAGAAAGATGTCTTTCTATTGTTTTATTTACATGTTTTTATGATAATTTTTATTATATCCTATATCCCTTGTCCAAAGGAAGGACAAAATTTTATCCAATTGTAATAGGCCAAAGATTTATCACATGTGCCTTATTGATTACATTTGCACACACAGCTAACAGTATTTACATAGTATTTACATAGATAACAGTAAGTGAGAAAACACATAAAGTATAGTTTTGTTATCCACTTAATTACTTAGTTCTTTATTTTCAGGTTGATATTTTGTATATGAATGATTCATCTGTGTTGACATTAACATTACTTCTCTTTATTACAATGTAACTTTCAATAACTGCAAAAAAAAGAGCAAGTCAAAGATACGTTGAATTTTAGCTTGTGTCTGTCACTTCTCTCTTGTTCCTTCAAAATACAATTAAACCCGATTCTGGTAATTAGAATGCAAGCTTCCCTGTAGAGGAGTGTTACTGACTGGGTAGTTAAATTAACATGATAGCTCAGTGATTTTGAAGTATAATCTGCATAATCCATGTTATAAAACTTTTTTATTTCCCACTCCTGTCTTCCTAGAAAGAAATTGCTTTGCACAGTTTGAAGTATCTCCCACTCCCTTTCCCTAGTTACTCTAGGACTTTGAAAGTTATTACCAATAAAATAGCAATTTTCAGCCTGGTTGGAGAGCTGGGAAATGCACACGTGTTACTTGAATGTGGAAAAGGTAGCGTACTCATTTGGCATTGTGGTGGGTTGATCTTGGCTGGCCACCAGGTGGCCACCTAGACCCTTTCTCACTCCCCCTTCTCAGTGGGACAGGGGGAGAAAATAAGATGAAAAACTTGTGGGTTGAGATAAAGGCAGTTTAATAAAGAAAAGCAAAGGCTGCATGCGGAATCAAAGGAAAGCAAAAAGATTCATTCTCTGCTTCCCATCAGCAAGCGATGTCCAGCCACTTCCTGGGAAGTAGGGCCTCAGTATGCGTAGCAGTTGGAGGACAAACACCTTAATAACAAATGCCCCTCTCCCCTCCTCCTTTCTCTTAGCTTTTATTGCTGAGCATGACATCATATGGTATGGAATATCCCTTTGGTCAGTTTGGGTCAGCTGTCCTTGCGATGTCCCTTCCCAACCTCTTGCTCATCTCTAGCCTGCTGGCCTTTGAGGGTTGGAGAGACAGTCTTGATGCTGTGCAAGCACTGCTCAGCAGTAGCCAAAACTGGTTTGTTATCAACACATTCTAGCTACAAATACAGAGCACAGCACTATGAGGGCTGCTATGGGGAAAGTTACCTCCATCCCAGCCAGACCCAATACAGGCATTTTCAACAACCGATTGAACAAGTTCTGTGGAGTTTAGAATTAATACATTATGAGTATAGTTCTGTGAATTTTCTTGATTTCAATGTATTATTAAAGTGTCATTGCTGCAAATGAGATTATGATGTTTAACATTTGGGTTTTATTATAAATTTGTGAGGAAATGTTGCATGATTGCATGGAAAAGCAAATTCTCGTACAGCGGAAAAACTAACTGGTTTAACGTTTTAAATCTTATTTTTCTTATTTGAACAGTATTGCTGAGATCATTGAACATTATAGAAAAGAACAGATTGTTGAAGGATATTACCTTAAAGATCCTGTTCCAATGCAGGTAAAACTTAATCTCTGGGCACATGTTATTGAAGATGTTTACTTAATCCTCAAATATTTATAATATAGGAACTGAATTACAGCAGAGGTATCCATGATAGTTAAACAGCATCATCCCCTCCTGAATTTTTGTTTTGAGCTTGTGTGTTTCTTTCATTTTATCCTCATATGTATTCACTTATCTAAGGTTGGCTTGTAGTAAACAGAAGATATGGTAAGCTTTGTCTGTGCTCTGGGGTGTAAATGCTCCATCTTGTGCCCCCAGCTCTGGTCCCTGATTGAACCAATGCTGTGCCTTAATACCATGTTGGGGTGTGTGGGGGGGAACTAGGCTGCCCTCCATTCTTCTGTGTCTGGCATCTTTCTTCCCCCATAGAAAACCTATATGCACAGAAAAGCTTCAGAGATGATCAGGGGGCTGGGATTACAGGGCGTGTTCTGGAACATTGTTGCCCTGTAGCATAAATTCATCCTAAGAGACCACCGATAAACCAACCACATTGTCTAGTTTTTCATCAAGTTATAGCTAGTTCTATAGTGTATTTGTATACTTTGTTCCCTATCTATTCTTAAACTTTCCTGTTTTGATAGTTAGAAATTTGGTTTTAATTTCCAACCTAAATAATTACCCATTTGTTAGATCTATTTTATTAATGCAAGGGCATTTCTTGTATTCTCCCTTAGCCAGCTCACTAAGCTGTTTGTTTGTATTGTTCATAACGTTGCCCTACTACCACCAATTCCCATGTGAGTTTGTGTTTTTTGAATGTAATGGATCAGAACAGTTCAGAATACCATGTCATTAGTAATTCCTTTTTTCTGTGAAAGTACTTACCAGATATATCCTAGAATATTATCTGTGTCGTTATTGTTATCACATTATATTGTTTTCTATCAGTAAGTATCAACAAGTGCAAATTTTATGTTGTATTACTAGACTTATGCCTTATTATTCTGATAGTTCCTTTATTGCTGATTGGCGTTGTCATCAATGCTTCCCAGTTGTCTGCTACTATTAACTCACGCTCTGTAACGTGGTTGAGACAAATGCGAGGGAATTTGAATTCCAAGACTGATCCTTGAAAAGCTTCACCTAATAACTTTCCTTGTTCTCCATAATTCTTTTTGGATCATGGCAATCATCTTCGCTTTGTCACTTTGTATATCCACTTATGGTTCCTGTATCAATAACTTTCTCTGCATTGACTAATTTTCCATGTGAGACTGCATCAAATTATTTTAAGTTATTCAGATATATTTTTGAGTTTCCTTTGTTTAAAAAAAAAAGTTATTGGTGGTGTAATTACATTTGGTTGTGTGTTCTCCCACATACTGTCATGCTCTGGTTTTGAAGAAAAATTTCAGAAGTCTTGCATACTATTTGGTTCAATCTGATAGACTGTTTCTAATTTGAAATTTCCTTTAAAACATTTTTCACTAGATCTGTTGTTTTGTACGTTGTTTCTTTCATAGCTATGTTATGGAGATTATCTTGAGTTAGTAAAAATTTGGGTATTGCTTCCATTGTGAGTCCTGTAATTCCTATTACTGAAATGTTTTTCATCTTGCCTTGTCATGTTGTTCAAAGCCATAATTCTTATAGATATATGAGAAGGAAGGGAGAAAAGTAGAGTATTTTAGTATGGAGCTAGTGCATATATCACTTCATCTCAATACTGTTCTCACTGCTTGACAGTCTTGCTTTTCATATTTTCTTACGGCTAAAGAACTTTTGATGATCAGCTGACTCAGTAAGGTCAAACTTGGCTTGGCTTTTGGCCATTCTACCTTGGTATTTACATTTCCAGATCTTAGTTTTCTATGTGAATTTATCCTTTTTCTATTTCCTGTTTCTACTTTCTCCCATTGTTTTTTGTTAGAATGATACTCATTTAGGACATGACTGCTAATAAGATTAGTGAGGGACTGTGCAACTTTGTGTGTTAATAATTCAATTTTAATTGTGATCTGCACCATGATTGATTCAGAGTTTATCCTTAATTATTCAGTCCCAAAAGCCTTGGTAGAAGACAGTTAGAAGCAAATAACCTTTAGAGACTTGTGTAAATTTTGCATAAATCACTGTGAAAGATGCTGCTTTCTATTTAGTGTTAAAAAGATGTTACTTTGTGAAAGTTGGTCTGCATTTAAACCTTATTTTTCTTCTCATATTATAATTCTGGCCTAATCATTCCACAAGAAATAGTTATATTTCTGTCAAAGTTATTGTATTAAATTATATTAGTTTGTTAAGACACATGAGAGAATAATAATAAAGAATTGGTAGCATTCAGTAAAATTTCAGTTGCAGCTTCGTAGTGTGCTATTGTTTCTCGATGATTTCTGAGCTTAAAAAAATGTTGATTTCTTCCTTGTTTACCAGCATCAAGAACAAGTGCTTAATGATACAGTGGATGGAAAAGAAATCTACAATACAATTCGTCGTAAAACAAAGGATGCTTTTTATAAAAATATTGTAAAAAAGGGATATCTTCTGAAAAAAAGTGAGTTCTGTTTGCTTCTATGAAATGTTTTTTTCTAAAAAATGCAGATATGGATGCATATTTTGTGCAGTACTGGTACTAGTGGAGGCAAAATTGAAGTGGCAAAAGGTGGTAGAAAGCCTGTAAAGGGTATGAAAGGTTCTTTTTCCTTAAGAAGTAAATAAATAGAAAGACATAATACATAAAACGACATGCAATATAAAGATGTTGATTGGCAGTTCTTGCTGAAAAAATCAGACAACAGCACAAAAACCAACTGCTTTTTATCAAAGGTAACAATCAGACTTATTAAATTAAGTATGTTTTCATAAAATATATTCATATTTAATACACAATTTGTTTAAATTTAAGCTGATCACATGGGTTAGAGAGTGCTAGATTAATGTAAGTCAGTACATTCATTGGAGACCAGAGCTGGTTTAATTTTGTTATTCCAAGTTAGGTAATATGTTTAATTTAAAATGTATATTCTGGTGTACAAGATACATGGAGACTTTTTTAAGGCTCTAATACTGACACAGTCAACATAGCATAGAATAATTGGATTAAAAGCTGCCTGACTTATCTCAATATATCCCTGAAGAATTACCATTGTGCAAGATTTTTGAAGTTCAAGGAAGCTAGTCCCTTTCCAAGTATCATGACTTTAGTTTTTCTGTTTCCACTAAAGTTGATTTAAAAAAAAAAAAAAAGTAATAACGTTTCTGCATATGACCAAGACAGTAGCTAAAACAGTAAGTACCAGATAGTGATCTGGGTAGCAAGCAAAAGTGAGAAAGAAGGTAAGTATTTAAATATAGCCAAATTTAAAAGACGCATTCAAAGGAAACAAAAAACAGATCCTCTGAATAAAGGAAGGAAAGCATCTCTCCTCTTGAGAGTGTTAGAGTGTTAATTCTGAGAGAAGGTGTTAGAGGGATGTGGTAGGGTGAGGAATCAGCTGAGAATGAACAAAGTGAAAATCTTTACCGAAAAGTGATAATGAGATACTTTAAATGTGCAAGCAGGAGTACTGAGTAGGCGTGGAGAGATGCACATACCCGCATACAGAACAGAAATTTAATAAAAACACTCTTCCATCTAGTAGAGTATAATAACTGGATGTTAAAGTTAGTTTTCCAAAACAGTGAGTACTAGTGCTTGTTTTTGAAGGGATGTGGTGGATCTGTGATGAGCAAATTGAAAATTAAGGCTGAATGTTTTTCTAAAAGGTACTGTGGGTTTATGTATGAACTAGTTGCAGAAAGTTCCTTATCAGTTGTAATTCAGAGGACATTAAACAAGGAGTGATTTATTTTTGGTTTAGTCAGTGGCTAAATCCACATTTTACTGATACATCTACTGTGTCTTCCAACAACCTTGACATTTAAATCTGTGGTTATTAAATTTTTTAAATGTGTTTTTCTGAAACATGTGGAACTGGTCAAATTTTTGGATATAGATGTGTTTGGGGCATGGTTCTGATCCAAGTTTCTATATATTGCCCTTTCTGTTCTTCATTCGTTCTGTTTTAAGATACTGTGATGCAATCTGTTATGCTGATCAGTTGATTAGAGTTTAGGAATAACTTTTTCATGTCAAGAGAAACCGATTTCTTAATTAAAATAGCCATAATAAATTGGATCACTTACAGCATCACACATTATTTGCAAACTGTATAGACAGAGTCTTCCCACTGATATGAATGGAGATCATATGCACTTGCTTAATCCTATTGAGATTAATGAAAATGCTTAGAGAACTATCTAAAATTGTACTTGAATCTGTGAAGAGGGTCTAGTTTTAGCTACATGCTGCAAAAAATTGAGTATTTATACTGATGTTATTGCTTAAGCATGATTACCTGTACATTGTTCTTCTGTTTGTATTTTGACAAAAACCTTACTGCCCTCTTCTTTCTTCATTTACAAAATTTACATTTTCTTTTAAAACAATATTGTAACTTCTTACTTGCTTTCCTTACAGGTAAAGGAAAGAGATGGAAAAACTTGTACTTTATATTGGAGGGAAATGATGCCCAGCTTATTTATTTTGAAAGCGAAAAACGAGCCACAAAACCTAAAGGATTAATAGACCTTAGTGTGTGTTCAGTCTATGGAGTACATGACAGTTTATTTGGCAGGTAGGGCACTGGCTTTTAATTCTTGTACATGCAGCAGGACAGTTAGCTACTAGTTTGAGGCATATACAAGATAGGGACAATACGTCACTAATGAACAAGTAGGCCTGGCGCAATAAACTTGCTTTTTGACACCTGAGTCCTGGTAACATTCCACATGGGGTTTTTTTAGCTTTTGCTGATTGTGAAATGAAAGCGTTGTGACTCTTGGTTCATATTGCATTTTATTCCATAGTTGGTGTACATTGCAAGAGCTTATGTAGACAGATTTAACTGATTAATGATAACTTGTTAAGCTATGGCAACTTGATTGCTAGAAACTGTTCATAAACCACTTCTAGTAAAAAAATTTGAGAACTTAGTCTTAAGATTTTCTCATGTAATATGATGCAATAATGATTTGGCCTTTTGCATTGTCATTTTTCAATATTGTGTATTAATTGTTCCACATTTGATATTACAGGCATTAAAAAGATTACGAAGCAACTGTATTGAGGGTTTTAATCCTATTGAACCAAGAATTGATAAGATCAAGCATTTTGTCAGTTCTAGAAGATCTGCATTCTTTTGTTGATAGGTATTAGAAAGCTAAATTAGTTAGATAACTTATCAGTGCTTTTCTATTTCAGAATCAGTAAGAATCAGATTAGACCAACATTAGAGCAGTAAGTTAGTTCATATAAGCAAACATTTTATAAATTATTTTTGCAAGATAATTAGATTCAGAGATCATTTTTACAGTTTCATTTACTGTACTAATTTTGATTTTTCAAAATATTTCAACTGCGAGCGATGTGATTATCATCAAAAAAGTTGAGAATCAAAACACTTTCTCATATCATTGGTAACTAAGATGAAAGAGGTCACATCTTTGTTTTCATTGTTAATTACAAAAAATGTGCAGTCCTGTGTGATATAGAAGATGATGATGATGCATTTACTCCTACAAATGTTGTTATTTTTTCATAACAGATAGAAAAATGCATTAAACAGAAGCTCTGGTTATTCCATGCATCTTAATATTTATTAAAAGTATTTAATCAACTTTAAGTGTTTTCACAGAGATAATGTGAAGATAGATGTTTAAAATTAGTGGCATTTCTTAAGCTGCAAAGATCTGGTGTTCTTGCACCATCTGATGTTCATACACTTCTCAATAGTTTTGAAAAATCTACACAACTATTGCAATGAGGAGCCATAGATATGAGAGTACCATTTAAAAAAAAACAAACCTGAAATCTTCCTCATGTAAGTTGGCAATTATGCAGGAAGCTTTGGTGTAGACTCTAAACAAGGGATATTTTGGTTAATGGTGACTATTAAGCAGCTTCTAAGAACACTGTAATGTGGGTTAAGATGTAGTTGGATAATAAGTAACGCTAAAAGCGTGGGTAGGAGATGCATGGTTGCACTTGCTTGGGAAAGCTGTTGGTGAAGAACTGTAGCTGAGACAAAATTGCTCTTATATTTTAAGTAGGTGGTAAAAACTACCTTTCCCCTTTTGTCAGAAGTACAGTGAGGGCTGTAGCTTTGCATGTCTTTGGTGACAATGATTTAAGTAGCCCCTGGCTATTTCTTGCCCCCCTCCCCAGTCCTTTTGTGGGTATGGCCACAAAATGCCATGCCAGTATTTCCCTAAGCAATGGATGGAGGGAAGGGAAGACTGAAACATCATTTTGCAAGTGCAGTAAGATCCTTCATGTAACCCTGTGTTTGGGAGAGCTAAATTCCCTTGAACGTAACGTGGATGGCCATGAATCAAGTGTGCACTTTAGCTTGTAATGTAACAGTACAAAATATTTTTGATACTCCTTGACAAATGAGTGTAGATACATAAAATGGTGAAGATGTTATAATTGCATTCAAAGCTTTAGAAGTTTATATCACACATATTCAATGATTAGTATGTGATCCTATACACGTTTTCTTGGTCGTGAGAGCTGTGGAACACGTTCATATAAGGATTTCTTTATGTTAATATAGTTTCCTGAACCCCTAAAACAACAAATCCATAATGCATGATTAATTGGTTGGGAACTAATGCTGAACCTGTGCATGATTTAAAATGTTTGTGGGGAATAGTCCTCATTAACAAGTCTTTTATGTTATCAGGTGTGTTTTGCCTCAACTGTAAGTCAGTGTACATGCATATTCAATACAAACTGTTCCAAGTTTCTTAAATATTCTGAAACAAACTAGTTGAACTGCAGTGCAATTTTCTTGAAATTACATAATTCATTCAAACCAAAATGCCCTTTTGAAGCATGTAGAAACTTTTCTTGTTGGAGTTTTTCTTGTTTCCAAGTGTGATGATACTGCATTTTTGTTTTGTTTGTTTTTAAGGCCAAACTGTTTTCAGATAGTAGTTCAGCACTTCAGTGAAGAGCATTACATCTTTTACTTTGCAGGAGAAACTCCAGAACAAGCACAGGTGAGAGCTTTTGATGGTAAATATAATTTTTAAAGTAATTTTTTGTTTTGTAGTGTTTAATGATATTATCCTTCTCTAATAGAAAGCAAGCATACCACAGATGATGGCTATGTCTACAATAGCAAATACTACCATGCAATAGTAGCAGATCTATAAGGGAAATAGTTGGTGCTGAGAATCAAGCACCTAGATTACCTGTGCTTTAGGGATTTTACTTTGGACAAGTTCTAGTCTGGTCTCATGGACTTGAACTTCCATTAGTTATTTCTGGAGAATAACTTTTGGAGTAGTTAATTCCAAAAAAAAAAAAAATGTTTGCTCTCCAACACTCTTCCATGTAATGAACCAGAGCATGGTAAGTGGGAGTTTTGCTTCAAGAGCACATTCCTGATATGAACTAAAATGCTAATGCAGGTATGCCCACCACTCAAAATCTATTGAGCCTTTTACAGTTATTTGTCCTGTCCATAAATTGGTCATTGTTTATAGTCTTAGGCCCTGATCTTGCATGAAAAATAAGGGGTTTTTTTGTTTTGTTTTACATTGGTGTCATTAGTCATTATCAGTTAATGTTTGCTGACTAAGAATTGTAGGAATGGAGTCTAATTCTCTAAAAGTCACTCGCCAACAGGAGAGCATGTGGAAGATGTGACAATGTTCTTATTCATGAAGTTGTTTTGGTATTCCAGAGCTATGAAATATACCTGTTGCGTCAGAAGTTAAGCTAAGCCTCTGATTTTATTTAAGAATGTGTAGTAGGCAGAATATCCTGTCCTGTTTTCTGAATATTTGTTATAATCTGCTTTTGGTTTAGATTTGCTTAACATTTAAGCTGTTCACTGCATTTATACAGGATACTGGGTTTTCTTTTATAAAACGATTCTGGTTCAGGCAAATCAGATATTTTACTGATACTTCTGTTCTCAGTTACAGCTGACTGTACCTTGTAACATTTCAAAGAATAGTTTTGTTGGTATACTGCGACAAGCGAGGGAAGACAAGCAGCCAACTCAATATGAGTGATAAAGCAAGCTTCAACTTTATTGCAAAACCCTACACATATTTATACACTGAATTCTACCTTATGCATACTTGTCTTACAATCATTGGCTTAGCTCTAAAGATTACATTATCATACTCCTCCTACTTGCGGTTACTGCTATGTGGTCCGGGTTCCATCCTGTTTTCCTTACTTCTTCTTAGCTGTTTATCACAGCTCCTTCTCCTCAAGGCCAAGCCCTGCAGGTGTCCAGCTGTTTACCAGCTTCCCAATGCCAGATACTGCTACGCGGTCCGGGTTTCATCCTGTTTTTCTTACTTCTTCTTAGCTGTTTCCCACAGCTCCTTCTCCTCAAGGCCGAGCCATGCAGATATCCAGCTGTTTACCAGCTTCTCAGTGCCACAGCTCCTTCTCCTTAAGGTCGAGCTGTGCAGAGTGATCCCAACAGTATACTAAGCAAAACTTGATGGATTTCATATAATGTGGTAAATATCAAAGGAGCTGTCTAATGAATTGCATGTTGTCTGAGGATTGTACAAACCACTAAGTGAATGTAATGTAGAGTGTAGCCTCATATGCCAGTGTCATTGTGCATACTATGGTGCAGTGTTCAGACTTGCTGCTGTAAACTTTGGCATTGAAGAGGATAGGTTTTTCTGTTAGGAGGGGGAATAAAGATGACTTTGTATCTAGGAAATATTTAAAATAATTTAGAGTATTTAGTAGGTTCTGTGGTTCTTTATTTGCTTTTCTTTATTCAAATATCCACTGATGTAGCCAAATATTCAAATATTTGACTACATCAGTGGACAAGGGAAGAGCTA
>NW_010559843.1:0-3900 GCF_000687285.1 Phaethon lepturus
TGCAGGCAGAGCAGCAGCGCCGAGAATAGTCACAGCCAGCGCCAGAATGACACGCAGGCGTACCTGAGGAGATCTGTTTCTTTTCTTGCTGATGGGAGTAACGTGAAGGCTGGGTAAGATCAGCTCTGAACCTCGCCGGCGGCGGGGAAGCGCCGCTCCCGTTGTTCGCAGGGAGCTGCAGGGGCAATGCTGCCTGCGTTCTTCGCCTGTTATGTTGAAGACCCCTTATGGCAACGCTGCTGCCGGATGTAAAGCCGTCGAGCTCCAAAACCCAGCCAGAAGCACAGAGCTCTCCCCGCTTGGCGAAGAACCTCCGCAACGCGCGTCCCGCCGGCAGCCGGGGCCAAGGGCACCCTGTGCTCAGAAGCAGTTAGAGGTGACTCTGGTTTCATTGAGTCACTTTCCATACGTCTCCTACGTTATCTTCGGGCTGTAGTTTTGCAGCTGAGCCAAAGATATTCCCAGCAGGCCGTCGCTGGCTGGCCAAGCGATGTTTGCAGGGCGGATGAAAATAGTACAGAACAATCTCCGGCTCGCAGAGGAGGAACCACTGAGATGTTACCCCTGCCCTCCAGCCAGGCGTCCTGCCTCCAGTCTTTTGTAAATCCATGCTACAAAGTTAGCCTGCTTCTAAGTGTGTTTGGTAAGTTATTTATCCATCTGGCCTGTGGGGGTGGCAGAAATAACTCTACGGTGACAACCGGGGGCTGACCCGGGAGCCGTTTCCGTAAGAGGCTGTGGCCTCCGCCGCTTGTGCCGTTGCTGTGCGGGCAAACGCCGCAGGAAGAGCGAAGTATTATATTTAACCCGCATTTCTCACCTCTCCTTTGTTCGTCGCCTTTCAAAGTGATAGCTCCCAATGACAGCAGATAACCAGCACTGAACATAACCAGGCAAACCTACCCCTGGTCTTACGAATGTGAACGTGAACAGGGGACTCGGTCTCTGGTCGGTCCTCCAGCTTCTGGCTGTTCACAGCTCTTGCTAGTTTGCGCCACGACTTGTTTTCACCGCCCGTGAAGCTGGCCTAAGCCATTTCTTCCTCTTCTGAGTGCAGCTGCACAGTTTTGCTGCCATGCTGTTTGCTCCTCCAACCCAGTTGTGGTTCTTCTTTAACAGGATTTATTTCAGTGGCGTTGATACTGTGAGTGTTGGTACTGATAGAGCTGCACAAGCAATGCGCTGCGCTACGGGCGTAGGAGCTTGAGGCTTTTTGGCTGCAGAAAGCATAATGTGCAGCTACACGCAATAGTGATCACTGGCATCAACCTTGGAATAAACAGGAGCCATTGAAGCTGCTGAAACGGGATTAATTCCCATTGTGTATAGAGTGGAATTAATACAGTGAATGCGAATAACGTAGACGGCCAACAATGTTGGCCTTGAGGTGACGTAATGCCTCAGTTAGAGACTGCCATTATTTCCTATTCTTCTTTCCCACACACATGGGCACATTATGCGTTTCAGTTGCACCACAAATCCTGGCTTTCTAGATAAAAATAAAAAATTAGAAATTGAAAGTATGCAAAAGAATAATTGTGAAATAATTGTTACAACTTAGAGGAAGCAACAGATGTTTCACTTGTTACTGGAACTCTCTGAAGGAGAACTAATTTTCCAAGCATATCAAGTACATGTTAATCAGAAACATTTTTCTCTATGCAGCAGCATAATGGTATTCCTCAAAACGTTCTTTGTGTTAGCTTAATAATGCACAACCAAAGGATGCACTACTGGGACTAGCGTAGCAGGTTTTGCTACTACCTTTATATTTTGTTTCTTTCAAATTCTCTTGAGTCAGTAACCTTTCTTGAAATAAAAGAAAATAGATTATTAATGCTTGAAAATAACATTAAAAATCCCTAACACCCGTTGTAAAAAAAAAATTAAAAATCTATTTTCACTGAAGGTAAGGTTCATGCCTTGTTGACGTTACTACTCAATGCAGATTTAACACCTCTGGAGCTTGCAGGTGGGGAAGGTACTGGGAACTACAAGGCTCTTTTCTTCAGATCTGATCTTTTGAACCAGCTCCTTCTAACAACAGCTGTGGCTTCTACTCCTCAAGATACCAGCCCAGCTCTACAAAACTAGTAGCTGTCATTGCAGTACAAGAAAATGATGTAGATTAGATAGTTGTGGTATCAAACATTAAAAAATTTCTACTGAACTTAGATGTGGACAGACCGGAGAGGATCCAAAGGAGGGACACAAAGATCATCAAACCACTATCTGAACCTGCCCTGGAGGAAAGACTGAAGGAGTTAAGTTTCTTCTCCCTGGGGAAGAGTAGGCTCAGGGGGATGTTGTGACAGTATTCCAGTACTTAAAGGGCAGCTACAAAGGGGATGGAGGCTCTCTCTTCAACAAGGAGCTACATGGAGAAGACAAAGGGCAATGGGTACAAATCGCTTATTTCAGCCACAGGTTTCCTTGCGTACACAGATCTGTGTTCCAAACATGCAAAGACTTTCCTTGTGTCAGGGTACAACGTAAACCAAGAGATAAAAACCAACAAAGATCAACAAGCAAGACTGCGGGACTCTTAATTCCCTGCAATGCTCCTTATCAAATGCAATTATTATTTGAGAAAACATTTCCAGAGCCTTTGGGGATAGTGGTGAGTGTAAGCCCAGACAGCACGCTCCCCTGACTGGGGCTGCCGCTGGCTACGCACAGGGCATTCCGAGGTTGTGCAGACTCCACAGAACTATCATCTGGGAGCACCATTTCTTCACAGAATCATTAAGGTTGGAAAAGACCTTTAAGATCATCACGTCCAACCATTCAACCCAACACCATCATGCCCACTAAACCACATCCTGAAGTCCCATGTCTACGCTTTTTTTGAATACTTCCAGTGATGGTGATGGTTGTTCTTATTCTTTAGGATTGTCCTGTGCTGTAGTAATGCACTTTCTTTAATACCAGCAGCAGGATTACCTGGTTAACATGCCAGTGATACTACTATTTCATTTGACATGGAAGAGGGAGAAATCTTAGTATAACAATCAGATTGAAGGGTTTATAGAGAATTTTCACTTGAATGTACGCTGAAGTCCTGCCTTTTAGACATAAGACGTTAGATTTAAGCAGCAGTAAATTACTGAATGACTACAGGCAAACACTGTTAGTGTCCCAAAACGTTAGTGACTATGATTTTGCAAATAGTTTTAACCAGCATCAATATAATAAAACTCAAAAGACCAGCGATACCCTGTGTGTGAGTGTCCACAGCCTGATTTAAACCAGGATGCCCTGAGGTTTGGCAACCATTCACAGAATCACAGAAACACTAGGTTGGAAAGGACCTTCAAGATCTTCAAGTCCAACCATTAATCCAGCACCACCATGTTCCCTAGACCATGTCCTGAAGCGCCACATCCACACGTTTCTTGAACACTTCCAGAGATGGTGACCCCACCACCTCCCTGGGTAGCCTGTTCCAATGCCTGACCACCCTCTCAGTGAAGAAATTTTTCCTAATATCCAATCTAAACCTCCCCTGGCACAACTTGAGGCCATAAGTTGAACCAAATTCAGGTGAATGGTGTATCAGACAAACATAATAACGGTACATGTACGAGGCTGTACAGGCTTTATAGAAGCTCCACTCAATAATATGAAAATTTTTTCAAAATATTTAGAAATTTTGAGATTCCACACTCTCATTTGAATTGATCATCATCAGCTGCCAGGTTTTTTAAGATTTGCAGGAGATGGTTTTATGATGGAGCAATGTCTTGTATATATGTGAATGAACTTGGGAGAAAAGAGAGGAATCATGATGTTGTTGGAAGGAGGAAACAAATGGGTTGCTGAGATATGGGGAAGGAGAGAAGACTTAGGACAAGACCAAGAATTACCAGCTATGATCTTGAGGAGAACACGTTTTCCCTA
>NW_010559843.1:3931-7364 GCF_000687285.1 Phaethon lepturus
ACATAAAGATGGCATTGCCTCATTAGTTCAAGGCTGAGCACCTGGAAAGTTGATGTTGTTTAGAATAATGATAGAAACTGGGAGTAAGGTTGCATAAAAGGATAGTTTTGCCCATACTGCATGGTCTAGGGAGGCAGAGGAGTAGGAGAGGACAGATGTCAAGCTGAATGGAACAGTGGTTGTTCCTTTGAGTCCTGGTGCCCAGGATTTCTTCCCATGTTTCATAGGGGTTGGGAAGAGAGGGGGACGTCTGTCCTTGGGTCTTTTCTCCATGCAAGGCTGAGATGGCTGCAGTGCACTCCTGGACCTTGATGGCGGGAAATCAGAGAATCATAGACTATTTCAAGTTGGAAGGCACTCACAGGTATCATCGAGTCCAACTCCCTGCTCCTCACAGGACAACCTAAAACTGAACCGTAAGAGCATGAACTGGTTTTGGCTGGGGTAGAGTGAATTTTCTTCATAGTAGCTAGTACAGGACTGTGTTTTGGATTTGTGCTGAAGACAGTGTTCATAATACAGAGATGTTTTTGTTATTGCTGAGCAGTGCTTACACACAGTCAAGGACTTTTCTGCTTCTCTTTACACCCCACCAGCAAGGAGACTGGGGGTGCACAAGAAGTTGTGAGGGGACACAGCTGGGACAGCTGACCCCAGCTGACCAAAGGGATATTCTACACCATATGATGTCATGCTCAGCTTGTAAAGCTGGGGGAAGAAGAAGGAAGGGGGGGATGTTCGGAGTGATGGTGTTTGTCTTCCCAAGTAACCGCTACATATGACGGAGCCCTGCTTTCCTGGAGATGGCTGAACCCCTGCCTGCCCATGGGAAGTGGTGAATGAATTCCTTGTTTTGCTTTGCTTGCGTGCGCAGCTTTTGCTTTACCTGTTAAACTGTCTTTATCTCAACCCACAAGTTTTCTCACTTCTACCCTTCTGATTCTCTCCCCCATCCCACTGCGGGGGAGTGAGTGAGTGGCTGTGTGGGGCTTAGTTGCTGGCTGGGGTTAAACCATGATAGAGAGTCATCCGGGTGCTCCATGAACTCTGACAGGCTTGGTGCCGTGACCACTTCCCTGGGGAGCCTGTTCCAGTGACCAACTACCCTCTCAGTGAAGAACCTTTTCCTAATGAGCAATCTGAACTTCCCCTGATGCAGCTTCGCTCCCTTTCCCAGTGTCCTATCACTGGTCACCAGAAAGAGGAGATCAGCACCTTCCCCTCCACGGCTCACCTTGAGGAAGTTGTAGACTGTGATGAAGTCACCCTTCAGCCTTCTCCTCTCCAAGCTGAACAAACTAAGTGACCTCAGCTGCTCCTCATAAGTCTTGCCCTTTAGGCCTTTCACCATTCTGGTTGCCCTCCTCGGGACACACTCTAACAGTTTGATGTCCTTCTCATACTGAGGTGCCCAAAACTGCACGCCACTCACTACTCGAGGTGGGGTCACACCAGTGCAGTGTAGAGTGGGACAATCACCTCCCTTGACCGACCAGCTATGCTGTGCTTGATGCACCCCAGGACGCCGCTGGCCCTTTTGGCTGCCAGGGCACACTGCTGACTCATATTCAACTTGCAGCAACCCCGACCTCCAGATCTCTTTCCGTGGTCCTTGAGCTCTAGGAGTCCAGGGGAGCTCACAAGGGTACAAGCATGGAGAAGGAGAAAACACCATGCAGGGGGCTGGTATTTATTTTGAAAACAACCCTGGAATGCTCCACCCTCTTGTTAGTGTATCAGAGAGACACGGGTGGCCTTGTTTGCTTTTTTCTGTCTGCAGCATTAGCAGTAGTACATCTCCGGCTACTCGAGCCATGTACTAAAACATATGGCAAATTACTTGCCCATATGGGTTCAAAGAGTGAAGTGTGTTCGGCAGATTAAACCCCAGAATAATCAGAAGACGAGCTTTGCATTCTGAGCTGGAGAGCATGGCAATCATCTCATATTGTCTAGACTTTCCTCTCTCTGTCGTTTTTTCTTATTTTGCAGCGATTACATTCATTTCCTATGGCTTCTTTTCTGCCAAGACCCATCTGCAACTTAGAACCGGTTAAGACAACTTTTCTTATTCATGGTATTAGTCACTGTAGGCATATTTGGAGCCAGCACTTCTAATACTCCCATCCATTTTTGTTGTAGTAAATTGATCCCTAATTCTAGGAGGATGATGGGAACTGGTGGAGTTTTTTGATTTATCAAAATCAAAAATTTGATTTGCAGTTATCATAAATGAAATAAAAAAACTCATGAAGCCAATGTTTTAAAATAATGATTAATCTATTTTTTTCTTGAAGGTATATGATCAGACAGATATGATAGAGAAAACTCATTACTTTGGCTGTAGAAACATATTAATTAAAGGACTGTGTCACAACAAAAAATGAAGAGGAACTTATTAGAGTAATTTTCATTAGAAGCTAGAGAAAGTGCAGCTCTTGACTAGCTGGCATTAGGGGTTAATATTCCCCTTTTCAGTTTGCTGATGTTGATGGGATTTTAAATTACTTTTGACAAGTTCGAATAATATTGCATATATTAGTGAGCTGTCTGTCAGCTGGCGAAGGAGAGTGCTTAGATAACGGTGAAACCTCCTCGCACAAGGAAGGGCTGGAAGGTCGACTTTACTCATAACCTCCAGGTTCCTCATGCTTCCTTGGCTAAAGAGAATATTCTCTTACCTGAAAGTACTGAGTGACTTGTACTTTCCTTTCGCCTTGGGCTGAAGCTAAAAACCTCGCTCTCAATCACTGCTTTCCAAAGCAGGGAGCAAGGAAAATTTGCCTTTAAGATTTTACTGCCTTAGGATTTGGGGACCAATTTATCAAGCAGACAAAATTTTAGGTATAGGCAGGAGCTTGGTGGTTATTCGTGTTTGAGGCAGCAGTGAGCCATCGTACAGGTGCTATGGAGCTCGCAGCACGCACCCCACCCCTCTCCCCAAATTCTTCATGTGTGTAGCCCTTTCCTTGAGCTAGCACTCTGGCAATCAATCTGGTTTTGCTTGTGCAACGACATGTATGTTGCTGTCTGAGCAGGTAGTTCGCTTTCTTCTTTCAGCCGTCATGAAATTCCAGTCTGGCGTAAGACTTGGGAAGCTGCTGTGGTTTTTGGGGGGGTCCTTTGGATCACCAGAGCAAGGCGCCAGCCCAAGCACTCGACGCAGCCCCCCAGTTTCTGCAGGGCTTTGGGCTGCTCTTCTCTGCACCCCTGGTGCTGCCCCAAGGTTAGGCGCTGCCACCCCTGCGCCCGCTCCGCATGTGCACAAACGTGGTACGCGCCACTGTATAGCTTTTTCCTCCTCAATTTTAAAATTATGGCTTTCTCCCGTTTTACAAAAATAAGCGTGTGTGCCTATCGCAAACCCGTGCTTATCCCCCAGCCTGACTCTCCGGCAGACCTGCAGGGCAGCTGCCCGTTCGCAGCCACGTAC
>NW_010559844.1:0-1977 GCF_000687285.1 Phaethon lepturus
ATATATAATTACCATTGGAAAAAGATTAGAAAAATTATGAGAGATTGGGATGGTGGCCCAAGCACCACCTTTAGGATTTGCAATTCATCAGTTAGAACCAGGAGATAAAATTCTAATAAAAACATGGAAAGAAGGAAACCTATCATCTCCCCTCTGGGAAGGACCTTTCCTTGTTTTATTATGGACACATGTGTCACGAGTGAAAGGTCCAGTGAAGGAGTGGAAAGTCACATCTGAACAAACTTGAAGAAGCCTGAATCAAAGAGTATAAGCTGAATTGCTGTGGAAATTTTATTGTGGCTACTCCTGTAGAATTGGTGAACAGGGAGACTCCTGAGTAGATACCCATTAGGGAAAACAGTTTATTAATAACAAAGGTCAGTTCTGCAAATATACTGGTGTATGGGAGGATTAGTGAAAAATAATGTTTTCTTAAAACTTGAAAAAGGAGCTGTTACTAGAATTTGTCCTTTGTGTAGAAAGTGTTGTTTATTTGTAAGAGTGAAAATGTTAACATCTACCCCCTTAGAAGAATTACCGTGGGTTAGATTTTATTGTCAACAGTTTAATCAAATAGTTTTTCTATAAATTGAGAGAAAAGAACAAGCTCTCAATTAATTTGGGTACTAAGAAAACACCCCTTCAAATTAAAGAAGAGGGCAAGACCGGAGAGGGAACTGGTGTTGCAGCTTGAAAAGGTCTGCCAAGGGCTACAACCCCTTCGGGCTGTGACCGCCAAGCACTATGGCCCTGACCGGACCTCTTCTAGTCCTACTTGGGGTGAGTTTCTGGCCTAAAGCATCACCCCACCATTGCTATGTCAGCAATGTAGCCGGATGGGGGTTACCCGAAAAGTGTGGAGAGCAAAAATTGAGAAAGGGGTGGCCCTACAAGATTGCCCAGAGTTATTACTATTGTGGAGGCACAGTATGGAGTTGTGTTTGTTGGAGTCCCTAATTGCACAGCCCATTCTTGTACTCCGGTAAATATAACTATGTGGAACTTCGGAGAATGGAAACAACAAAATGTGAAAATTGGACTTATGATATATGGACCTGGAGAAGACCGGGGTGTAGTTATTAGTATTGAAATAAAAGGTAAAAGAATCGGTGCATTTTATCATGAAATACAGACAAGAGTAAAATATGAAATTCCCACAGTTGCTAAGAATCTATTTGTAAATCTTGCTGAAAACATTGCTAAGTCATTAAATATAACCAACTGTTATGTTTGTGGTGGAACAAATCAAGGTGAACGATGGCCATGGGAAGCTATGGAGAGCAACATAAGCGATCCCCAAACATGGAAAACAATGGGAAAGGGTAATAGGAAACAACAATGAGTACTCCAAACGAGTATAATTGGAAGGAGTTGTTGGCAAAATCTAAAAGATGATGGAAGACAAGTAGGTAATCTGGAGTGTGAAGGAGGTTACCTATGGAATGAAACTCGGAATAGCTGGGATAAGTGGGGAAACCCACTGGAAATAAATAATCAATTTAAGAATTGGAAACAAAAAATGGTTGGCCAATTCCTGAAGGACATTATTGGATTTGTGGCAAGAAAAGATGATGGAAGACAAGTAGGTAATCTGGAGTGTGAAGGAGGTTACCTATGGAATGAAACTCGGAATAGCTGGGATAAGTGGGGAAACCCACTGGAAATAAATAATCAATTTAAGAATTGGAAACAAAAAATGGTTGGCCAATTCCTGAAGGACATTATTGGATTTGTGGCAAGCTAGCATATGCATATTTGCCAAAGAATTGGAACTATAAGACCTAGTTTTTTCCTGTTACCCATAAATTGGAGAGAGCGACTAGGAGTCCAGGTGTATAACAAATGGCCTCCTGAGAGAATCATTGCCTATTATGATCCAGCTACATGGGCAGAAGACGGATCCTGGGGTTACAGGACCCCAATATATATGCTCAATAGAATAACGAGGTTACTAAAATCGGGATAGTTGTATTGGGG
>NW_010559845.1:0-1813 GCF_000687285.1 Phaethon lepturus
CTTCCCCAAGCCTGTAGTGTTGCATGGGCTTTGCAATCTCCCCCCCCAACTGCCTGTCATGCTCACTCACATCTGAGATAGACCAAAAAGCCGGAGCCACGGGAAGAAGTCATCAGGGCTCCTCGACCTTCACATCCGAGCATCCCCATACCTCTTCAGTAAATGAGGCACAGAATGACATGAGCAGTTATGGGCAGCTTCTCTCTCTCCTTTGTCTCTCCTTTTCTTTTAGGAATTAGATATGTCTTGAGTTCTTCCTTTAACACCCAACCTGCCTCCAAAATCGGAGCTTCTGGACAGGTTTATCTCAGACTATAATAAGAGACAGGATCCCACAGGGCTGCTTCATTCCTCTAAAGCCTTGTAGAGCATATTCCAAAAATATAGAAATTGGACTGAGGTGTGGTCTGAGAGCTCACGTAACAGGTCAGGGCTGGCTAACTGGAAGGTTGACAGGTAAAATGTAAATTTAGAACTACATTCATTGAGGCAACTAGGAGACAGTCCTAACACACACATAGGGCACAGTTTATGAGAGACATGAAAAAAAGATAGAAACAATGAGGAGGGGGACATTCACTGCAAGACTCCCTCTTGTTATGCTCTAATGTATGTTCTTTGGCTTTATCATCCCAGAATGTGGTCCCCCCTTGGAGAACTGAGTCCCTTCCAGCAGCCCCCAATGCCCTGGAAGATGTCCGAAGCTGACAGAGGGCCCACCTGGATAATGAGGCTTTTTGTTTTCAGGATGTCAGAACAAATAAGGCAAGCCCAGTAGGCAACAGGGCAATCCCAGTAGTAAAATACATCTACGTGCTCAGACACATAATATTTGAGAGACAGAAGTCACTGAAAAGACAACAGAGTAAAGTATAATCTTTCTTTTAAAAAAAATTGGGCCAACCTCCGAGCTTCTAGGATCTGATTTATGGTTTTGAGCCTTCAGCTTGCTGAAGCATACACTGTTGAGTGATTCATTGTTGTACCATTCACTGCACGTCAAGGGAAGCTGTTGCATAAATGCTTGCATAAATCATTCTAGAGGACAACTGAAGTCCCAAAACATCTATTGTAGGAAGCAGATACACAACCATAAAATGTTCCAGAAAAACTATGAAAGAAGTGTAGAGTTAGAACTCTGGAAATACATATGGCTTTAAATATATGAAATATTTTCAACTAAATAAGTGTCTTTTACTTTTCCATTTAAAATTTTTTTCTCTAAAGAAGTTCTTAGTTTTAGAGACTTAAAAAAAGATAATTTTCTTCATAGGAGTATTTAACTTAATATGAAAAAGTGAGACTTAACAAACACAATGATCAATTTCAAATCCTATTAGTAAAGATCTTGCTTATTTGCAATATACCTTGTTAATGCCAAGGGACTAAGTGGGACTGAATAGGTGATAAAAATGTTGAAGGGAAGCAAGCTAGCATACATACCAGTGTCAGCCCTAAAATAGTCTGAATGCAGATTTAAAACTGCCAATCTGACAGGAGACAAAATAGCACTTTATGATTTCTGTGGTGGCAAAACTAGCTCAAGATCTCTGCAGTTTGCTGCACTGCCAGTTTTGCTGATTCACCTGTCTGCAAAGTAGACTCTAACCAGATCAATGAGCCCAGTAAAAAGCAAGACTGGAAAAAGTCTGTCCCCATGTAGTTTAAAGTATGTGAAGCATTAGGAAAAAAACTTGGATGCAAAGTGAGGACCTCAGCTTGAAAATCCAGTTCTTAAAGCATTGTATAATGATCTCTAGTCCTCAAATTCATTGATCAGTCAAGGACAATCACAGAATCACAGAATCACAGA
>NW_010559846.1:0-4904 GCF_000687285.1 Phaethon lepturus
TAACTCTACCCTGGCTGAAACCAGGACAGATTGAGACACTGGCTGTTGGTCATTGGAAGGACCATCAATATCCTAACATAGATACCTTTGGCTAAGGTTTAGCGATTTGGATTATTTAGAGTTTTAGCTATACATCAAGTAAACACCTATGAAGCGAATAATCTTATAAAAATCATTTTTGTTAAATGTCTTGATTGTTTGCCATACTGATGATATCTAGTAGGTTTAGTAACTTAAAGATGACACTGTGTGCTTATGACTTAAAATATTGTTTAGTGTAATACTAATACCAGGGTGTGAGAACAGGATACAAGGAGAATGCCAGATTGTCGTTCTAGCCAAGCAGTGTCAGAATACTTAGAAATTTGAGGCAGAAGTAATGACAAATTTTAGAAAAACAACTGCATACCTTCTAGCTGTTCAGAAACATAATCATTCTTTCTGCAGTTTCCCCAAGGACCTAGTGAAGAGGCTAGTATTGCTAGTAAGATAATTATTCAGAGAAGTGTCACTCTAGAAAATCGGTTTGTGTACAGAAGGATTTTTTTTTGTCTTTAGAGACCATGGGTAAGCATGAACTTGGTACAAATATCTGGGCATTTACAATTAAACAGATTCTCACTGTTGAAATCTCAGGCTGTGGCTAGTTAGCATCATAAAAAAAATATATGACTAATATTAAAGTGAGTAGCTTATCAAAATCATAATAGCTGTTGTGTTTTAATGCTGAAATGCATTTATTGTGGAGAAAAAAATGACGTGTTATGGGATTGTGTCTCAGTGGATTTTTTAGGTTTGGCTGGCTTCTAAGTGTAAATATTGAAATCTAAAACTGTACAGAGGAAGGTGGGTGGGTTTGGGGTTGGGTTGGGGGGAGGGTGGTTGGTTTTGTGTTTTTTTTGGCTTTAAAAATATTTTTAAGGATCTATTAATTTCTGTGTCTGTCCCTGGATTTTTTTTTTCAGATTTAAACACGACTGGAAAAAAAAGCTGCTGCTTCAGTATGAAAATTACAGAAACTGTATAGTTTCCAGAAAGCTCTAAATGCTGTCTGTGAAGATTCAAATTTCCTTAACAGTTTCTCTCTTCAGAAACTAGAACAACTCAATCAGTATCCAGATTTCAACAACTACCTGATTTTTGTTCTTACAAAGTTGAAGTCTGAAGGTAAGTTCTTGAGATATTGACTGTTTTATTCTAATTTTTTTCTTTTTTTAAATTGGTTTTATTTAGCTTGAAATAAAGAGGAAGCTGATTTCTGTAGTCAGTTTGTGGGTTGTGTAGAATTCTTTTTATCCTCTCAGGAGTCTTTGTGGAAAAAGGATCTGATAACATGTTGGTGCTTGTAGTTTCAGTCTTGGAATAGATTCCATTCTAAATGTCCTATGAAATCTTCCCAGAAATGTGGGAGCACATCATACTTCTATCAGACTATAGTGAAATTGTGGAATAACGTTGCGCTTCATGGTGATGAATCATGATTATACACATTATAAAATACACTGCTAAATCCAGTTGGGATGGTAATCTCCCTAGTAATCAACCCATTAAATATTTTGAAGATCACATACTAGAGTTGTCCAAAGATTATGTCTTTCAGAATCTTCATTCTGAAGTCTTAACTCTAATACTATTACTTACTGTTGGCTTATTTTTATGGACGTTAGTACAAACTGTTTATGGCATACTGTGTAGCCTCTTCCAGTTGGTATATTCAGGCAGTTCCTTAGTAATGATCAGGGTGTGTGAAAGACTTTCTTTCCAGTGTACTACAGCTACTGATTTGTGAGGTCTTTGCCAGTGAGAGAGATGTTTCAAGATCTGTCGTCTTTACATTTGTTTGTATGTACTTAATGTGTTTGGGTGGGTGGGGGGATCCTTAGTGTCCTGATACCAGTGTTTTTTCTGCCTTCTAGTGCTTCACCTCTGAGTTTTTTAATGCTTGCTTTTTTCACTTTGAATTAGATTTTACTTACATGTGGCCCTGTAACATTCAAAGCATCAGCAAGAACACTTATATTATGTTTGAACTAGTGTTTTGGTTGTGCTGTCAGCTTACTTCAGGAGGAAGGAAAGAGAGAGGAGGAGGAAAGTATATTTTCATATTTGAAGGCTGGAGTATATCCAAATTTTTTTGTGTGTTCTATGTAGGAAATCTCCTGATAATCTTTAAGGCCTTGGGGGAATACCTCAAGTTTGAGAGAGAGTGCTTCCAAGACCTGAATTGGCCAGGATATTAAATTTTTGAGTAAGATGCTAGTGTAGATAAAAAGTATTCAATACTTAAGTGTTAATGGGTATGCTGTCATACTTCAATTGTTCATATGCTTTATACCATTAACAGAAAATGAAAAATGGAGTAAGTCTGGTAGTGGGATTTGGAGTTTGTACAAAGGTTATGGTGAGAGGGTTGCTCCATATCTCTCCCTGACAAATATATTTTGTAACACTGCCTTCCTTGCCAGTTTCCCTTTCTTCATTCTGTTCACCACTTGAGCTTGAGATTCTAGATACTGATGTCTGTTTAGTGATGTGTCAGAATCTCTTTCCAACAGATCTCCTTAGATTATCCGATAGTCTTGTTTTCCCCCTTCTTAATGTTTACGTGCATCAGTCTGTTTGGAATGAAATGAAGGGTAGGAGATGCTAACTGCTGCAAAATGGTTGTTTTAAAGTATTAAAACTTGGGGGGGGGAAATTAGGATCTGGCAGGTTGAGGGGGGCAAGCAAGCTGGGAAGAAGTAGCAAGTTAAGCTCTAAGAAGAAGTGTTTAGAATCAGACTGCACTGATATCTCTCACAGGTACATCAGGTAGGTCTTCTGTGAGAGTGCTGAGAAGCAGCTGTTGCTACAGAGAAGCTCTTGTCCTGCATCAGTGACATTTTTAGTCATAACCTTTTGTCCAGGGCAGCTGTTTTTAACTTTGTATTTCTAGTTCAGGAAACTTGCAGACTATTGAAGCTGGCATAATTGAAACCAGTGTTGATGCTTTTCATAGTACTTGTCCAGTTCCAAATATCCTGTTACCTTGCTTGGGTAGGACTAATGAGGGATGACAGAAGACTGTTGGCTGGATTTGCTTTGAATCCAACCAACAGCCCTCTGTTGTCCCTCATTAGTCCTGCCTGAACAAGGTAGAGAGATGTTTAGAACTACTATTCAGTAGATAGAATATTCTTGCATTGTCTTTTGGACCAGTAGGGGAAAATGTGATGGACTCATCAGGTAGATAACTGTCTTCAGTACAACTGGGGAAGTATTCTTTCCTCTCCCCTCCTGAAGAGGATTCTGTTGTCAGTCTCTCCTACATCCTTGCTGTTGTGGTTTAACCCCAGCCAGCAACTAAGCACCACGCAGCTGCTCGTTCACTCCACCACAGTGGGACAGGGGAGAGAATCGTAAAAGTGAAAAAACTCTTGGTTTGAGATAAAGACAGTTTAATAGGTAAAGCAAAAGCCCCGCACACAAGCAGAGCAAAACAAGGAATTCATTCACCACTCCCCATGGGCAGGCAGGTGTTTGGCCATCTCCAGGAAAACAGGGCTCCATCACATGTAATGGTTTCTTGGGAAGACAGACGCCATCACTCCAAATGTCCCCCCACCCCATCCTCCTTCTTCATCCTAGCTTTATGTACTGAGCATGACATCATATGGTATGGAATATCCCTTTGGCCAGCCTGGGTCAGCTGTCCCAGCTGTGTCCCCTCCTCGGCCGGGCTGGGCCGGGGTCCCGGCTGTGCCCCCTCCCGGCTGCCTGTGCCCCCCCAGCCTGCTTGCTGGCAGGCCAGCACAAGAAGCTGGACTGTCCTTGACTACTTAGCAACAACTCAAAACATCAGCATGTTATCAACATTATTCTCATCCCAAATCCGAAACATAGCCTCACACTAGCTTCTGTGAAGAAAATTAACTCTATCCCAGCTGAAACCAGGACAGCCTGCCTCTAAGATACGTTATGTTGTGTGGGTTAGGGATTTCCTTCGTTTTAGCACCAGAGGTATTACTTTTCAGTTGCAAAAAGTGTAACATTTTTTCCTCTAGCGTTGGCTTTGTCAGGCTCCTGTGTCTGAATGCTTGTTGGATTTAGGTCTGTTGTGGTATTCCTACACACGTATCTGGTGTTTTTTCTGTTTTTAAACTTCTGGGGGCCTTGTTAAGCTGTCAAAACTTATTAAGCTTGGGTCTTCCTGGAAACAGGTGTTGCCCTGCTGTGATTTCATCAGTGGAGATATATGGCCTGGCTTGCACCTATGGTATATGCATGCCTTAGCTTGAAGAACTTCTTTTCTTTTTCTTTAAACTACTGTGCATTTCTAAAGACAAACCCTGATGTTACAAATATCCAGAATATAAAAAATATTGAGGAAGGAGCATGCAGTCCTGGAAGTCAGACAGTAGGCAAGCTGATGGAATAAAATATGATTCCCAAGCCGTTAAAGATTGAGGTATAGGTCTCTAGAAGTACTTCCAAGGGGGCATGGTGTTTGGAGATCTTGCTTAGTTGGGTGAGATGGAGTCCAGATTAACTGAAAACTGTATGAGTGAAAGAGGTTTGTTTTTACTGAGTTGTTTGTAAATTAAAATTATCATTTAGGTGCTCTGTTAGTGTAGCTGTTACTTCTTGGTTTGGCAGGCATAAAACCTGGCAGATAATGTAGTGGCACTGCCCTGCCTTAGTTTTCTGGGGTTTTTAATTTTGGGTTTGTGGGGTGTCTTTGTTGTTTGTTTGTTTGTTTTTTTAATGTCCCTTGAGCTGAGCTCAGAATCCTGTAGGTCTCTCTTGTGTTAATGAGTTGTGTTCTGGAGTGTGTGCATGTTGATGCTGCTGCTTCTCAGATCACTTCCTTTATATGTGTGTGGTGGGTTGACCCTGGCTAGCCACCAGGTGCCCACCAAGCCACT
>NW_010559847.1:0-3669 GCF_000687285.1 Phaethon lepturus
ATATATATTTAATATATAAAAAAGACATATTTTTGTTTGGTGTTTCCAGGGTTTTCAGTGTTTCATTGCAACCTAAACTTTCTTGTTCATGTATCTGATAATACGTCAATACTTAGAACATCTGGTCTGATGCATCCTTGTTTCATTCTGACTAAACCAGGAGGCAGCATGAGATGTATACGGAAAAAAAATCAGTTAAAAATCTGGAGTTATCACCTGTTTATATTTGTGGCTTTATTCCCATAGATGTAATGCTACTCTCAAATCTACACCCATTCTCTTTCTTGACTTTCAAGTTCTCTCATTTGCTCCATCATTTTGATTGCAGTATTATGGCTGTAATTGCCCATTTTTTTTCTATAATAAAATTGTTGTAATTAATAATTTTATTTGCAATCAAAGAAAACCTAAAAATGCAGAGAAAAACATAACAAGCAATTGAACAAGTGTTTCACTCACAAAATCTTGTGTTCCTTTATCTAGAGATTTAGAAAAATATGTGCCTTTAAGAATGTGTTTGTCCTTGGAAGAAAGTAATTTACTCCCAAAACTACTTGAGGGGAAGATACTCATACAGTGTGAGGAACAAATTAATGAATAGAAAAAACTTCAGTTTTGCATTGAAACTGTTAGGCAGGTCTGTTTCAGAGAAGAAGGGTGTGTACATGATGAGTGACTGCGATTTAATTGCTGAGTGAGGGTAGTTGGAATACAGATATTTGTTAAACTGAGATTCGTCATTTTGAATATTGGTAATTAATTCTGCTGACTCACATGCATGACGTATTTTTGACATAACTCTTTTAGACTTAATTTCACAGATATCTGCATTTCTGTCTTCCCAATCCTTAAAATGGTGTTTTACAAGAAAATACAGATTGTTCCTCTGCCTGTTCTTTTCATCAGTGTGTCTTTTCTTAACAGAATTGATATCACTCGAAATGACCTTCCATGGGAATTTATGACGGACCATCTTCCAACCATTTTATTTTTTCCTCATCAGAGGTAATGTAATTCTTTAGCCTGTGGTTTTTTAACTTTCATTGTGCTAAGCTATAATAATTATCTGGTTACATGTCTTAGTAGAGAAAAAAGTCAAACAGTAATTCTTTTCCATATATGCATTCTTTATGCATATTCTAATTAAAAAAACTACAACAAAACAACCCCCACCCAAGAGACATGGATATGCAGGTAGTGAATGTTCTCTGCAAAAGTAATTATTTAACTGTTTGTAAGTCTGTCTTCATGAACAGCAGCATTACTAACCTTATTCTTTAGTTAATTTTCCTTATTATTTGGTTGTATTTACAATTATTATTTTGGTATGGTCCAAATAAATTAACGAGTGACTACAGGAGGGGGAAGAAGGAGAGAAAGAATGTAGGTGGTGATGCAGTGTATATCTAATGCAACTTGTATCTAATCGCTTCTAACTGGATAGAAAGAGAGATCTCAAAGAATGTTATAATGGATCCTTGCAGTAAAATGCAGGGATTTGCTTGCTGTGTTTTTAATGAAGAAAAGTAAAAAATAAGCACAGATGAAGAGTAAGTAACCGCCCAAGTTTAGTCTTGTTTAAGAGAACAAAATTAAACAATCCTGACATTACAGAGGGAGAGGAGATAGATTGTTACCTGTTAAAAAAAAAAAAAAAGGAGAGAATCCAAGTACTAAGGGAGGGCTTATGCATCGTTTGGAAATCTTACAGTGGTCCTCATCTGTGAATTTTTGTTTTTCCCTCGCTCCTGTGTGGTAAAATGAATGTGATGTAATCGGAGGGACTTAGGAGTGTTCATTGCTCAAACTGAAATTCTTTCAGGTTGCATTTCTCTCATTGTTCTGATGTTTGGCTTTGGTGGGGGAATGTATGTGTGTCTAGCTGGACCTGTATTTTGGATATAGGATTCTTTGGCAATTTGCATAAACCATCGAAGTGTTCCATCAGCTAAGAACTAGTCTTAACAGCGGCAAAAAGAATGACTTGCAATACTTCTGGCCTTTATAAGCTTTCTAAAGGAGATGCTAATATCTAAAGCAAAATCTTTGATTTTACATAGTATAAGAATGGCCCTATATAGAGAGAGGGCTCTTAACTTGTCCTGACTTAATAAAAATAAGGGTTAAATTTCCTTCTATTTTATATTTTGTTTATATGTCAGTTATGCTCCCTTTTGTATTGAAAGAAGTTTCATATTAAAAGAAATTTCAGTGTATAAGATGTACGTTAAATAAGAGGTGTTTTCCTGTTAAAATCAGAATATAGAATTATTTTCTTTTTCCTGCTTTTAGTGATGTTGTTAGTCTTGTTTGGTAACATCATTTTGTTGCCATAAAAGAATATGAAGCAAAAAAACCCCAAAGAACAGTTAAGAATGTTATGATCAAGTAGAAAGAGAACATGGGATGGAGTGAAAAAGGTAGTTGAGTAAAAGAATATGAAGCAAAAAAAACCCCAAAGAACAGTTAAGAATGTTGTGATCAAGTAGAAAGAGAACATGGGATGGAGTGAAAAAGGTAGTTGAAGAAGTGGAAGTATGACACAGTAAGAAAATTTACTTAAAATGAAAACATTCTCAAAATTGTTTGGAAATTGTATAAAAGTTGTTGGAAGATTATCATGTTGCATGGCTAGAAAAAGTGGAAAACCTATTGCAAATACTTTAGGGGTTTTATTGAGCTGTTCTATTGCAGTGTTTCTTACACACAAGATTATTTTATTTTTAAACTATGAATATTTCAAGTGGTGTGATACAGTCTTCAGGTGAAAGCCATGATTGAAAGTAAAGTTCATGTAAGAACTTCCTGTGTAAACTAACACTGGGGTAGAGAAAGGCACAAAGGGTCGGTCAGGAAGAAAGGAACCCTAAAGTTAGGGATGTACAAGTGCAGAGAGTACAGTACGCACAGAGCAGGTGCATCCAACCTCTCTAGGCTTGGTTATTGAAATATCTTAATAACACTTATTATTTCAGTATTTCACTTGGGCATAAATGCTTTTTTTTTTCCTGAAGTTCTAATTAGCACAGATACTTTAATTGTCATTAGTGTACTTACTGCTATTGACTACATTTTTTTCAGCAGTAATTTAAAAAAAAAATTACAGAGAATTACTTTTACAGATACTATAGAATTACATCATCAGAATTTGTGTACATTGCCAAAACATTTTGGCTTTTGTTCTGACTCAGTAGCAAGTGCTGGAGTTTTCACAGGAGAAGAGCAGCGGCAGATTTGTTGGCATTCTAGAAGCCTTGCATTGTTCCTTTAAAACAGAAAAGCACTAAAGTTTCAGCAGCGGTTTAACACCTACAGAGGAAAATATCCAAAGGAGATTGGCAGTAAAACCAGGTGTACATGCTGTTGAAGTGAAACTATATACAGCAAGCAAGACTTCAGAGAAAGAGCCAAGAAATAAAGAGTGTAAGACAGGGAAGTGTAGTTTCAAGGAGGCAACTGGGATTGAGAATAATTTCTGGGATGATGAAAAAAAGTTGAGTTGGAGGCAGGGAAGTGATTCATGAATGGGTGAACAAAAAAAGGCAAGATGAAGGTGGGGTAGAGAAAAGCACAAAGGGTCGGTCAGGAAAAAAGGAACCCTAAAGTTAGGGATGTAGAAGTGCAGAGAGTACAGTACACACAGAGCAGGTGCATCCAACCTCTCTAGGC
>NW_010559848.1:0-12841 GCF_000687285.1 Phaethon lepturus
GATTCTGTGATTCTGTGATTCTGTGTTTTGCTTGTAGAATTTTGTTAGTCATGGAGCTACATGTAATCACCTAAAACATAGACGACTACATTTCAGATAGTAGGTGATCATCAATGGAAAGTAATTGGCACTATTTCAGATGTCTGGGGTAAACTGGTGGACAAATATGTACCATAACTATGACTCCATTTTCCAGAAATATGAACATTTACAAGCAAAATTAGTTACTTTTTGCTATTAAAGTTACTGTTTGCCATTAAAGTTGCATTTTGCCATTTACAGGCAAAAGGTAAATTACTTGGTCTGTAGAACAATGGAAAAAGTCTAAGCCAAATGACTTCTGAAAATCTAGCAAAAAAATGTTGGAGAAGTACACTTCAAATAGCAAGTCATTCTCCTCTAACTTCTGGTCTGTGACTGACCAATAAAACTCTACAATGGAAGAAGGCTCAGTGGAGATGGGCAAGGGCAATGCGCCCATGAAACTCAGGGAATCAGGCAGGTTTTGACTGACCAAATCTGTTGAAAAGAAGCTGACTTCATCTCAACACAAAGGGGACCAGGGGGTAGCCTTTGCTTTAGATGAACAGCTACGTCAGTTGAGTGGGTCAGCTGGTGGTGTAAATGTTTCTCCCCAAGTTTCTTCAAAGTATGTGAATGTCTCTCTGAGTTTACCAGACCAGCATTGGCGGAGTGAATACGTGGCTCAGCCCAACATAGGATGACAACCAAGCAAGTAACAAAATAATTTCAAAGAGAGTTGTGGGCTTGAACTGGCTTCAACACATGTATTGTTTCCTGGCAATTGGGGATGCCCAGCATCATGATGGTGAGCATATTATAGAGAATAGTAATGGGAATCACATGATACTGAACTGTGTATTTCAACTGCTTTATTTTGTTAAATGTAACTTTGCATTGTTTTCAGTATATTTTGTATCACTCTGATAAATCAAAAATGCTGTGTAACATCAAATATCTTCCAATAAGTAAATTTGATATGAAACATTACAAACTTCACATTTGGGATATCTAAAAGAACCTCGTCAGAGAAGATGGGACTCTGGCACAGTCCCACAGAAATTCTGAAGGCTGATATTTTGGATGGTTGACATTTGATAAGCGCAATGTTCATAAGGCTCTGTAACCTTAATTTACTGACAGGCACACTTTTAATATTAATTTCTTTTTAATAGAGATTGTCCTTAGTGCTAACGAATAGAAAGATGCCTAATTAATCAGATTAATGTATACAGAAAGGGAAAGAAATCAAATTTCTATCTTCATTTTTAAACAGTCTCTCTCAACACCTCTCTGTATTTAACTGAATTCCTTAATTTGTTAGTTCTTTCCTGATATTCCTACTCAAAAGAGTATACACAAACATGCATACATGACAAAGATGACTGACAAAAAACCCTAAGAAATTCTTTGCCAATTACTATTTCAGCTAAGCTTCTACATAAGGCTTTGTAGTTCTTGTATGATCAGCTCTGTGAATGAATGTCTTCCTTTGTAATGCCATCGCTTTAGCACTGAGCTACAATTATACTCACTGCATTTTCTTGTGGGAGCAATCTTTCTCACTTCTTTGAATACTTTACTTTTATATGCTGAAATCTTCATGGAAGATGTATTGTTCAGTTTTACCCTGGAAAGAAGAAAGCTAGCAACAAACACGACTCTCTCCAGGCAGCTGTGTGTTTAACATTTAGACAAAACTGTATTTTCTCAGTTTGTAGTTTGGAATGGAAATAATTAAAAAAAAAGTTTCTGAGCCTCACTTATAAGTTAATGTATCTCTATGAATAATAAGGCAAAGAATTCATGAAACAATATACTGTATCTTTTTTCTTTAGTAAAGATAGTCTGAATTAATCAGTTCTTACACAGTTCAGAATACTGCAAACACAGAACTAGGAATAAACTGAAAGCGTTTCAAATCATAGCATGGTTATGATGCAGCACAGTATATGTTTGCCTCTGTGGATTCTGAATTCAGTCTTCAAGCATTAACCTAAATCTTTTTAATGTTTCTGAATAAAACTTTTGAAGTCCTATGACTTCCTAGCATTTTGCTGGATATATTATTATGAAGTGTGCCATTATAAATGTGCTAAAATAACAGACTTCTCAGATTTTTGCAATCTCTTTCAAAGCTCTCAAGGAAGAAAGAAAAATCCTATAACTGAAATACATTTAGAAAAGCTGTGAAATATCCCACAGATACATAGAGATATACATAGATTTTATAAGTTTTTATACCTATAATACTTGTGAATTGTTTAGTTAGCAATCTTAGATGAATTTCATAAAAAAGTGCTTCAGAGAAATTCTGGACATTTGACAGATATTTCTAAAAGGAGGGGAAACAAACAAGGAAGTGAAACAAGAACACAGGTTAAAAAGAGAAAAGAAAAAGAATAACTAAAAGAGTTCTTCCTAGTGTTACAGCACATGATTTGATCACCATCAGTTTTGTGGTCTCTAGCAGTTAACTCATACATCCATGGGGGATTTTCTGCTGATATCCTCTTCTCATTTACTCACAGAGCATTTATTCAAACAAAAAGGATGTTCTGCATGGCCTAGTAGACCCAGAACCTTGAAGAATCTGGATTCATAAGGGGTCCTAGGGCTTGGTCAAAAAACTCAAGACTATTTAATGAATCAATTAATACATATTTTTTTAGGTACTTAAAAACCCCAAACAAACGCTGTGTCATTGTGGTGGGTTAACCTTGGCTAGATGCCAAGTGCCCACCAAAGCCACGTTATCACTCCCCTCAGCTGGACAGGGGAGAGAAAACATAACAAAAGCCTCATGGGTCAAGATAAGGGCAGGCAGAGATCACTCAGCAATTACTGTCACAGGCAAAACAGACTTGACTTGGGGAAAAAATTAATTTAATTTATTACCAATCAAAATCAGGGCAGGATAATGAGAAATAAGACCAAATCTTAAAATACCTTCCCCCCACCCCTCCCTTCTTCCTGGGCTCAACTTTGCTCCTGTTTTCTCTACCACCTGCCCCCTGAGCAGCACAGGGGTCAGGGAATGGAGGTTGTGGTGAATTCCCACAGAATCACAGAATCATAAAGGTTGGAAAAGACCTTTAAGATGATCAAGTCCAACTATCAACCCAACACCACCATGCCCACTATTCTGTTGCTCCTTCCTCCTCAGCGGGACAACTGCTGACACTCTTCCCTTGCTTCAGTGTGGGGTCCCTCCCACAGGAGACAGTCCTCCATCAACTTCTCCATTGTGAGCCCTTTCCACAGGCTGCAATTCTTCATGAACTGCTCCAGCCTGGGTCCCTTCCCTGGGGTGCCGTCCTTCAGGAACAGACTGCTCCAACATGGGTCCCCCACGAGGGCACAAGTATGGGGTCACAAGTCCTGCCAGCAGCCCTGCTCAGCCTGGGCTTCCTCTCTCCACGGGGCCACAGGTCCTGCCAGGAACCTGCTGATGTTTTGGGTTGTTGCTGAGCAGTCAAGGACAGTCCAGCTTCTCGTGCTGGCCTGCCAGCGAGCAGGCTGGGGGTGCACAGGGAACTGGGGGGGGCACATCTAGGACAGCTGACCCAGACTGGCCAAAGAGATATTCCCTACCATACGACGTCATGCCCAGTACATAAACTGGAATTAGCCGGGGGGCGAAAATAGCTGCCTGGGGACGGGCTGTCGATCGCCGGGCGGTGAGCAATTGCTGTATTGGGCATCACTTTTTCTTGCACATTCCTTTGTTGGTATTATCATTGTTGCTTCCTTCTCTTTTTCTGTCCTATTAAACCATGTTTATCTCAACCCACGAGGTTTTTTTTTTTCTAATTCTCTCCCCCGTCCCACGAGCGGCTGCGTGGTGCTCAGTTGCCGGCTGGGGCTAAACCACGACACTCTTTTACAGGGAAGTCTTCCAAAATTAAATATTTTCCCATTAAAACACAGGAGAGTTCGAAGTCACACAGGAAAGTTAAAAAAAGATGTGTCAATGAGTGTATGCTATGCTGACATATTTTTTTCTTCCAGGCAATGGCATTCCTCTGAGGTCTTGGTTATGCTTCACAGCCATTGCTCTGAGTAGTGAGTGACAAGGTATTAAAAACGTTCAAAAGAAGCTCCTGAAAATTTTGATAAGTCAGGACAATAATGGACAATGGCCACCCTTAAATGGCTTACCTATATCTTACCATGTAACATAAAAGCACGTTCTGTGCTTAATGGCAGTCACATTTTATTTTGCAGGTTATGACATTGGATCAGACAGAAAATATCCCTCTGTTAGAACAGCTTCTATGCCCTGTGGCACCCTGTGTTCTTTCAAGCACGATCATGGGGAGAAGTGGCATATTCTTCTGAGTATGAATCAGGAGGTGGGTCACCTGAAGGAATGCCTGAATGTGGGTTTTGGGGAAAATGACAACGACACGATTCCACAAGACTGTAGCATTTCTGTAGATGTAATTTGGAATCAATGGATGAATCATTATTGGTAGTGTTGTGTTTTGATCTCCTCGTATACTCATATAAACATGTTCTATACCTATCAGGAAGAGCTGTACCCATTCTAAATGTACATATATTTCTTTTTTTTTTTTATAACTTTATGGAAAAGAAATTCAAGGTCTCATGTACACTGACACATCTAAGGCCTCCATCTGACATTTTTGCTTTTAGCATCCCTCAGTGATTTGTCATGGATTCTCAACACCGTGGGTTTAACATGTAAGTGGTGCTTAGAAGCCTCGGATGATGCCTAATCTTGGAGGCAGTTTACAGATATAAAGATCCACAACATTACAGCAAAATGAAGAAAACCTTGTCTGAACCCATTCGTCCTGCATGTTGCTCAGCTAAAATACAATCTGCTTTTTGTACCTTAGCTGGCTCGGTTTCCTCAGTATGAGACTGCTTTATAGATTAAAAATGACACACTTCTGAGGTTTTGATTTTACAAATCAGGTACATTACATTATTCACTTTTTGTGATACTCACAGGTATCACATATAATTAAAGGTCTGGTCTCAGCAAAAATCGTTGATTTGGGGTTTTTTTCCTTCTTTTTTTTCTGATTGGAGTTGGGTGGGGTGGGCGCTATTTGCTTGCTTGCTTGCTTGCTTGTTTTTCTACTTCAGTTTGAAGAAAAGATTTGCATTCAAGACGGTCTACAGAGATCTCTTACCATTAGTCTGTGGCCAAAAAAATTGAAGCTTTTATGGGTTTTCCTATCCTAATAACTGATCTGGTCTGGGCTGCAGAGGAGGAGAAGTTTTTGGCATTGTAGTCAAGCCAGCTTGTTGGCTGCTGGGAAACCTGGTTTTAAGTGTTTGATTATCCATAGGTGTTTTATGCTTTGCAGATGGTACAGCTAGCTTGCTTCCAGTCCCTTAGGTAACTCAGCTAACTTAGAATCATAGAATAATTTGGGTTGGAAGGGATCTTTAAAGGTCATCTGGTCCAACCCCCCTGCAATGAGCAGGGACATCTTCAACTAGATCAGGTTGCTCAGAGCCCTGACCAACCTGGCCTTGAATGTTACCAGGGGTGGGGCATCTACCACCTCTCTGGGCAACATGTGCCAGTGGTTCACCACCCTCATTGTGAAATATTTCTTCTTTATATCTAAGCTAACCAAAATCTGTGTGTTTCACAGATCACTGGGCACTGGAACATCATATACTTCAGTGACAGAATCCCTTTGCAAATGAACCTAATGCATTATTTCCTATAAAACTATCTAAATTGTAGCATTTTTTTTAATGTGGTAAAATGTATTTTATGTGAGTATTTTGCTAAATTTTATAGAATTCAATAAAACATTTGCCAGAAGTTCCTTGTAGCATGTGTAAGTAAACAAGAACCAGATTTTGCTGTAGTGTTCATCTCCTATTGTAGAATTACTACTAATGTGACTGTTTTAATAGCAAATCTATGCAATTTACCAATACTTTCACATGTAACTGCATCAAATATATAACCTACTATTTTCAGTACTCCTGTTTTCATTTGTAGGAAATATTTACATTGTCTAAGTTTGAGCATCGAATTTGAGGAGCTGCAGAAGTAGTCTAAACCCTAATTAAATCAATGGAATCTCCATAGGGATACATTAATTCACAAATAATTTGTTTTAACATGAACATGAATACTTCCTTTTATTAAACAAGTAGATTTGTTCTGCCAGAAAAAGAATTGCCCTGACATTTTTATTATACTACTTATTTTAATAGGGAAGTAGCAGTTTCCCTATTACTTAGGGTTATTATTAGCATTTCATTTTATAAAACTTTTTTTGGTAAACATAAATTCAGTCATAACAAGTGAGTGAAAATTAGGATACAGAAAAAAAATAAATATTTTTATTTGCCATGTTTACATGTTCATTTTGTGTAACAAGCATGCTTACATTTTGAAGTCTCTACTTTAGAAAAAAATCCTTAATAAATTTTGGATTTGCCAAAGTTTTTCTGACAACATATATCTGTGAAATTTTTATTTTTTCTTGTTCTTATCAAGAATAGTGCTTTGTTTCTACAAAATATGACCCACCAGCTTCTCATTTATAAATATGTTAACAAACCCCCACAAATATAAGGGAGAAAAGTAGAGGGAAAATGATTTCTATTTAAAGTTTCTAAGAAGTATATTTTCAATGTAATTTATCTATGCATTAAGTACATTCCCTTTTTCCATCTGGATAATATTGTGGTGGGTTGACCTTGATTGGCCGCCAGGTGCCCACCAAGCTGCCCTATCACTCCCCCACCTCAACAGGACAGGGGAAAAAATATGATGAAAAGCTCATGAGTTGAGATAAGGACAGGGAGATCACTTACGAATTACCATTGTGGGCAAAACAGGTTTGACTTGGGGAAATTAATTTAATTTATTGCAAACTAATAACAGATAAGGATAGTGAGATATAAGAACAGATCTAAAAACACCTTCCCTCACCCCTCCCTTCCCAAGATCAAATGCAGTCTCCATTCTTCAACATTCTCCCCCCAGGCAAGGAATGGTGTTTGCAGTCAGTTTATAGTGTTTTGTCTCTGCTGCTCCTTCCTCCTCACACTCTTCCTCTGCTTCAGCATGGGGCCCTTCCGCAGGATATAGTCCTTTGCAAATTTCTCCAGTGTGGGTCCTCCCCACAGGTTGTGTTCTTCAAGAATTGTTCTGGCATGGGTTCCTCCCATGGAGTACAGTCTTTCAGGAATGGACTGCTCAAGTGTAGGTCCCCCATGGGGTCACAGGTCCTGCAAGAAAACCTGCTCTAGCATGGGATTCTCTCCATGGGCCCAGTTCCTGCCAGGAGCCTGCTCCAGCAAGGGCTTTCCACAGGCTGCAGCTTCCACCACATGCACCTGCTCCAGTGTGGAGTCCTCCACAGGCTTTGGGTAGATATCTGCTCCACTGTGGACTCCCATGGGCTACAGGGGGGATAACCTGCCTCATCATGGTCGTCACCACGGGCTGCAGGGGAATCTCTGCTCCAGCAACTGGAGCACCTCCTCCCCCTCCTTCTTCACTGACCTTGGTTTCTGCAGAGCTGTTTCTTTCACATTTTCTCACTCCTCTCTTCCAGCTGCTGTGCAGCAGTTTGTACCCTTTCTGAAATATGTTATCACAGAGGTGCTACCACCATCACTGACTGGTTCAGCTTTGGTCACTGGTGGGTCCGTCTTGGAGCCAGCTGAAACTGGCTCTCTCTAACATGGGGGCAACTTCTGGTATCTTCTCGCAGAATCCACCCCTGCAGTCCTCTCACTAACAAACCCATACCACATAAACCCAATACAAATGGCCAGGGTGTGACTATGACAGAAGGTTTATGTCTTGTTCTGTCTGTCCTGGTTTCAGTTGGGATAGAGCCAATTTTCTTCATAGAGGTAGTATGAGGCTGTGTTTTAGATTTGGGATGAAAAAATGTTGATAACATATTGATGTTTTTAGTTGTTGCTAAGCAGTCAAGGACTTTCCAGCTTTCCATGCTCTGGCCTGCCAGCGAGAAGGCTGGGGGTGCATGGGAGGATGGGAGGGTACACAGCCAGGACAGCTGACCCAGGCTGGCCAAAAAGATATTCCATACCATATGACCATGCTCGGTACATAAACTGGTGGAGTTGGTTAGGGAGGGGCTATGGCTTGGGAACTAACTGGGCATCAGGCATTGGTCAACAGGTCATGAGCAGTTGTGCTGTGCATCACTTGCTTTGTATATTCTTTTATTATTGTTATTGTTAATATCCCTGTCCTGTTAAACCATCTTTATCTCAACCCACGAGTTCTACCCTTTTTCTTTTCCAATTCTCTTCCCCATCCTGCTGGGGGGGGGTGTGTGTGTGAATGGATGTGTAGTCGTTTTGGCTACCAGCTGTGTTAAACCACAACATGTCTGTGAAGCACAAAAGAAGGTTTGATTCTGTTGTTACCCAAGTTTTTCCCATGCTTGTTCTCCTCCTGAGGTGCCTTGGAGAAAGAAAGAATAGATATAGCCTACAAAGATTCTTTAAAAGGAAAGAAGAAGAAGAAGGAGAAACAAGCAACCTAAAACAGTATAATCATGACAAACAACAAATTCACTGCTTTAGGTGGAAAATAAAGGTCCTAGAGAAACAGCTGTGGCTATTTTTATATCTTGGTCAGTGAGCAGGACTGAACAGATTTCCAGGCTCATGGCACAGGTAAGTCATTCCTCTGTTATGTTCACTTTTTGTCCTCAGAGGGAAAAGTAAGGCAGATGACAAGGTACCCAGGACAGAAAGTGAGGAGACAGATGGAAATCAAGGATGGCTTTGTTCCATTATTTGTATTTTTAGCTTTGTCCTCCCTGGTGAGATGCAATTCTTCTGCCTCAGTAGGCCTGGGTATGTCCCTCAAGTTGAATATTGGGAAAGGACTGCTAGCTGGAGAGCAGGACTGTGGGACCTTGGCTTTTCATTGCAGAATCCATGCAATTCACTGAGGATGAGTACCCCAAATTTCTCAGGGTCACAATGCGTGAGGAATCTGCCTGCAGCCTTCTTGGGGTAAATGAGCCATAGCCCCTGAAAGGATATCTGGGAATTTAAAATCAGCCTTTTAATAGAGATACTCAATATTTACTCTACTAATGCAAATATTACACAGAGCTTTTGATACTAACTGGTAGATGTCTGTTAGCCTGTGTGTGCTTTTCTGGGTGGTTTAAGGAGTACATGGAAGAACTACTTCACTATTTCTTGAGAGGGAACAACATAGTGTATTAGGAAGAAAGGGTATGTCTGTATATTCTGCTTTAAGGACTGATTTCTGAATAATTCTTAAAAGAAATTTAAAAAAAGACAAGAGATAAAGGAAAATAATTATTTCTGATATCTATATAATCTCAGCAAGTTGTTCCAAAACTGGCATGTGATCTGTATTTAGTTAGGCTGTCAAATTAAATGGTTGTGAATAAACAAATTCCTCATAAAATTAAACTTATTGGACTGCAAATCAGATTATAGGATGGCTATATAAGTTTTGAAAGCCTAGTGTTGATCATTTTTCTGACTTAAAATTTAAAATGGGACACTGGAACATATTTTGGTATTCAGTTTTCAAAACCTAATTGTACTTGTCAGTGGTATCCAAAACCAGCTTATTGAACTGTAACTAATGATGAAAAAAATCTGCATGTAGAATGGGTGAAAGTGTGTTACAAATTAAGTACATCATTAAAGTTATGCACTTTGACATTAGAACTGGTAGTCCAACTTTGAGATTTTCTTCTAAGAAAGATTATACAACCCTTCTTGCTAAGTCTGGATAAATTAATTTTTTAAATATGCCATGGGTAGATTAGGCACTGGGACAGAGAAATACGATCAACACAGTGAAAGTAAAAGTAGAAATTTTGATTTCTGCAAAAGCGTTTGACCAAGAAATTTTTTGACCCAGCAGTAATTTTGATAACTGTGATTATGAGAATATGATAATATTATATGAGAATTATATGATATGAGAGATATGAGAATTATAAACTTTTGGAAAAATGGTAAATGTTTTCATGAATGCTTCCAGATAGTGGGTTCTCAGAATAATTAAGATGTGCAGAAGATTTAGGAAGAACAATCATATATATGTCCACATTTATTTTTGACTCTGGGTCCCTCTTGATCAATTCCAGAATTTGTATCAACAGTTTGTATTTGACCAGTTGCTACTCTGTAGGAAAGGCAAGACAGACATTGCCTGGTAATCACGGACAGATACAACCTGTAGACCTTTCAATAACCCAATATTCTTCAAAGCCTTAAAGTTCATATGAGGCCCAGGAATGAAGCTATACAGCTTTCAGGTAGGTAAAAATAACTCAAGAGATTCAGATGGCTCAGATGTTGTGCAGTTTTTTGAGAATGAAAGGACCTCCTTGTATAATTATTTTCCTTTGCAAAAGATCACACTCATATGTAAGGTAATATGTAAGTTCAGGACACTATATACCATTTTAATATTTATTTTTATTTTATTTAGATGTTTAAGTAAAGAGTGCATGAAATAGAAATACAAAACTAATGTACACTGTTTCTCTGGATAGTCTATAATAATGTATAAGCTCTTTAAATGCCATGTGGACTATTATTGGTAGGTAAGAAAGCATGAAAGTATGATTATCTGGTACAAAAATTTATTGCTGTAAAATTGAAGGAAATGTATTTTTTGTAAATACAGATTAAACAAAGTAAATACCTTGGAAATCACTTCAGTGCAGCATGGACTGCTGTATACTAGAAAGTTTACTATTCTAGATATGGAAATAACAATTTAAAATTCTATTTCGAATGGTAGAACATTAATGGATGCTATGTATAACTGTACACATTACTAATCACTAACTCGATGTCCACAATCTTCTTTCACTCACACATATTTACTTCTAGATTTTTAGGTTTTCTAGGACACAGGACACAAAATAGAATCATAGAATCATAAAATAATTGAAGTTGGAAAAGACCTTTAAGAACATTGAGTCCAGCCATAAACCTAACACTGCCAAGTCTGCCACTAAACCATGTCCCTAAGCACCACAACGCTTAAATATCTCCAGGGATGGTGACTCAACTACTTTCCTGAGCAGCATGTTCCAATGCTTAATAACCCTTTCAATGAAGAAATTTTATTTAGTATCTAATCTAAACCTCCCCTGGTGCATCTTGAGGTCATTTTCTCTTGTCCTATTGCTTATTACATGGGAAAACACAGAGACACGGACCTCGCTACAGCAATCTTTCAGGTAATTGTAGAGAGCCATAAGGTCTCCCCTCAACCTCCCTTTCTATAGGCTAAACAACCTCAGTTCCCTAAGTCACTCCTCTTAAGACTTGGGCTTTAGACCCTTGACCAAATTTGTTATCCTTTATTGGACACGCTCCAGCACCTCAATGTCTTTCTTGTAGTGAGGGGAACAAAACTGAACACAGTATTTGAGGTGCGGCCTCACCAGTGCTGAGTACAGGGGCACAATCACTTCCCTACTCCTGCTGGCCGCATTATCTCTGATACAGGCCAGGACGCTGTGGGCCTTCTTGGCCACCTGGGCACACTGATGGCTCATATTCAGCTGTCTGTTGATGAACATCCCCAGGTCCTTTTCTGCCAGGCAGCTTTTGAGCCACGCTTCCCCAAGCCTGTAGCGTTGCATGGGGTTGTTGTGGCCAAAGTGCAGGACCCTGCACTTGGCCTTGTTAAACCTCATGCAGTTGGCCTTGGTCCACCGATCCAGCCTGTTCAGATACCTCTGCAGAGCCCTACTACCCTCCAGCAGATCAACATTCCTGCCCAGCTTGATGTCGTCCACAATCTTACTGAGCATGCACTCAATCCCCTCACCCAGGTCATTGATAAAGATATTAAACAAGACCAGTCCCAAAACTAAGGCCTGGGGAACACCACTTCTGACCAGCCACCAGCTGGATTTAACTCCTTTCACCACAACCCTTTGGGCTTGGCCATCCAGACAGTTTTTCACCTAGCAAAGACCACATCCATCCAAGTCATGAGTAACCAGTTTTTCTAGGAGAATGATGTGGGAAACAGTGTCAGGGCCTTGATTAAAGTCTAGATAGTCAACACAAACAGCCTTTCCCTCATCCACTAGACATGTTACCTTGTCAAAGGCGATCAGGCTGGTCAAGCAGGACCTGCATTTCATGAACCCGTGTTGGGTGGGCCTGATCCTTTGGGTGTCCTGTACATGCCATCTGATGATGCTCAAGATGATCTGTTCCGTAATCTTTCTCAGCACCAAGATCAGACTGACAGGCCTCTAGTTCCCCAGATCCTCCTTCTGGCACTTCTTGTAGATTAGTGCCACATTTGTTAATTTCCAGTCAACTGGGATCTCTTTGGTTAGATGGGACTGCTGATAAATGATTGAAAGCGGCTTGGTGAGAACTTCCACCAGATCCCTCACTACCCTTGGGTAGATCCCATATGGCCCCATAGACCTGTGAGTGTCTAAGTGGTATAGCAGGTCACCAACCATTCCACTTTGCATTATGGGGGTTTCCCATAATCTCCCCCCATAAGTCCCTACCTTCCAGCTCAGGGGGATGAGTAAATGGAGAGCAACTGGTCTTACCATTAAAGACTGAGGCAAAGGCAGCATTAAGTACCTCAGCCTTTTCCTCATCCTTTGTCACTATGTTTCCACCACATCCAATAAATGATGGAGAGTCTCCTTAGCCCTTTTTGCTGTTAATGTATTTATAGAAACATTATTTATTGCCTTTTACGGCAGAAGCCAGATGAAGTTCCAGCTGGGCTTTGGCCCTTCTAATTTTATTCCTGCATAAGCTCACAACATCCTTGTAGTCC
>NW_010559849.1:0-1051 GCF_000687285.1 Phaethon lepturus
TTTTTTACTACTTACTGTGCACTGCACTGTGCTTTTCTATGAAACCTGTAGCACTGTATGATAAGCACAGTTAGTGTCAAGCATTGGAAAAATGTGGTCTGTGGAGCATATTAAACATTAACTTTTTAAGACTTTTGATACTAGCAGGACAGTAAGTTCTTTGTTAGAAAAAGCTTTGTGATTTGCCTGTATCAGCAGTGGATTACCTTAAAAATCTGAATTCTCTGCAGAGCTCTACAATTATTACATACTAAAACCAAACCTACTCTTTGGATACATATCTGCTATAGATTCAGGTGTAGTAATGCTGTGCCATTTTTTTCTTATTTTATTCGCTGCTGCATGATTACATTGCTTTCGGTAGTGCATTGCCTGTTGCTTGTTTGTTCCTTTCCCTCATCTCTTGCTTGTTCTTACATCAGGTGAGGTTGCTGTGAAAGTTCAGCGTTCTTCGGTGCCTGGGTGCCTGACTAAATTAATAGGATGTGTATGGAGGTAATACGTATTTTGGATTCTGTCCTGAAACATTTGATGATAATATCTGGGTACTTTGGCTGTAAAAGAGAATTTTAGAGTTTCTTTCTGACTTCAGAAGTCCCCAAATCTGAATTTGCTTTCTAAAGGGAAGACAATTAATATTTTTGTCCTTCTATTAAACTTCTGGCTTTCTTCTTTCTTGCCATTGTTTCTTTAATGTTCACTAAGTTAAAGACAACTCATTAGTGACCTAATTGCTTGACCAACCTGATCTCCTCCTATGACCAGGTGACCCACCTAGTGGATAAGGGAAAGGCTGTGGATGTTGTCTACCTGGACTTCAGTAAAGCCTTTGACAGCGTCTCCCACAGCATTCTCCTGGAGAAACTGGCGGCTCGTGGCTTGGACAGGTTTACTCTTCGCTGGGTGAGGAACTGTCTGGACGGCCAAGCCCAGAGAGTTGTGGTGAATGGCCTTAAATCCGGCTGGTGGCCGGTCACAAGCGGTGTTCCCCAGGGCTCGGTTCTGGGGCTGGTCTTGTTCAATATCTTTATTGATGATCTGGATGAGGGGA
>NW_010559850.1:0-18979 GCF_000687285.1 Phaethon lepturus
GAAGGGGAGAGGGGAAGGGGAGGGGGAAAGGGGAACGTCTTTCTGAGCAGGGGGAATAACATGCTATTCCCAAGCAAAGCCCTTTCCCAAGGTAGTCATTCATTCATCATTGACCCATCCAAGCCCACACAGCTTAATTAATTCCCGGAAAGACAGAAGTTACTTTTTAAACCTTTTGAGCTTGGGCTAATTTTAAACCTACTCCAGCTGAAATATTTACTGCATGTCTTCCTCATAAATTATGTCATATTCAAAAAGTGAAAATCCTCATTTCAGCATCATCAACTCAAGTGGAAAACTGCAAATCCTCCAACAGAAAATTAGGGAACATTTGTTCTGACTGTCACAGCTCAAGTGTGCAGTATTTTTTCCTTGCCACAGATGTATTTAGGTTTGCTAGCTTGTGAAACTACTGTAGCTATTCTGCAATGTCGCTGGAGACAGGCATCCTATGGCTACAAATGAGTGTATTATTTAATCATGAAAAGACAAGACTCTGAATAAGAGAAAGCATTTGTAAAAGAAAAGTTAGCAAGGACTCTGGGATCTGACTTCAATCTTATTCCATTTTTTGAATGAAAATGGAATGCTGCTGAAATTACGTACTCATGCCTTGGGAGTGCACTTCATGTACACCTACCACAATGATGTACTTTATTCAGTCTTGGGAACAAATCAGCGTTGTAGATAAAGAGGGCAGGAAAATATGCTCTCTGAGCATTTAACAAACATTAATTGCTTCATGCCACATCGGAAGGGTACGTACTTTGTCCTGCATTTGCAAAGTAGGTAGGTACTAGCACTGTTTTAAGCTTTCAAGGGGCTTGATTTTTAGAAAGTGTTTGGTATTCTCTCCGGCAAAATAAAGTTTTTTTGAAAGTACCTCTACGAAAACACTCAGTTTTGAAATCTAAAGAACACCAACTCATTAGGCATGTGTGAACTTTCATACCGAACACAACCATTTTACCCATGCAAATGCAAGACATCGCTTTTGTAATTTGTGCAGAAGTGACTTGTCAATAAAAGACCTGGTAAAACTGTGTGGAAGCCTAAGCATCAAGTACATGTTGTAACTAACTACTAGATGGCACTTTAAGTGTACTCCATTTCATCTTGTCCTTTGCATTTCCTTTTATCTTACCATTTCCTTATGATATTTTTTACTCCAGTTTTAGCAAGTCCGTTTTTTTTTAATAATGCAGTCATTGAGCCTAAACCCAGCTAAAAGTAGACACACTCTATAATAGTCTAAAAGAAGCAGCATATTTAGGAAACTTGGTGAGCATGGGAAGTAATTTAGAAGTATATCAGGAAAGCAAAAATGGGAACTTTCTCAGAAATAAAGTAAAACTAAGTCTTACATCTTTAAGATTGTAGAAAATGCTGCCTTTTTGCTCTCCCTGAAAGGTGGCAGCATTCTCTTAAGTTTGAACATGAAGAGAAGTTCACTTCTAGATTAATTTTTGAGATATGAAGCATGATGTGAAAATACGGATCTGTTGGGTTCTTAAGGCCTGTTGAAGTTCACACAAATGACTGGGTCTCTGCTATGGAAGAATAAAAGAACCTAAGATGAGTATCTATAACTCAGTTACACTTTCCAATTAACATCTCTCTACTGCTCGCCAGTACCCTTGACAGTGTCCACCCCATGGTTCATAGCTCAGCCGAATTTTGGCAAAGAGGCTAAAGAATATAGAGCGCGGCATTCCAACACTAGGGCCCAAGCAGATCGCATTCAGTTTGGCACCCTACTTCAGGAGCTGATTCTGTAGCAAGTTGTGTGTTGGTCTCCGTAGGTGTCACCAGCGTTTTAGAGAAAAACATGCAGTGTAGTTAAGTGAACGTTCCCTCATGGGGGTATGGACTGTCAGTGTTAAATTGAACAGTTTACAAGCAGAGAGTTAAAATTTGCTGGCCCTCATCTTTCACAGCATCCCATATACAAAAATAGTGCAAATGTTTAGATTAGCTGTTAATTTTGTCTCTGGCTTTTGAGACCAATAACTCAAGTATAATATATTTATGAATGAAAAGGATACAAGATACCTATAGTAGTGTATTGTCACATTTTGAGTGCTATCACACTGATTTCTATATGATCACAGAGAATTATAAATGCAGTTAGTCCTGTGGCAAACAGGCTGCACAGTGAACAATATTGCATAGTCCCATTTACCAATAATAGAAAAAAATTCATGTTGGCTGCTTTGAAATTTTACTTTGATCTTACTGAGACCTACAACCTGGCATGTAGCCAAAGAAAAGGAGACTCCACAAATGAAAAATTGAGCACCAGAATTTTAGAGTATTATCAGGAACACAGACAGAGAGAAGTAGACATTGCTAAGGAAGCAAGATTTCAATTTATAGTCACTAAATATTGGGTGGTACATCACAAGACAGATGAATAAATAGATCCTTTTGTAGTGCCAAATTTCCTGTTATGCTTTGAACCTGCTATTAAGATTAAACAATAATTATAAATAGCCTCCTGAGGTCACACCATCCACTGCACATTTCAGGTCCCAAAAGGAAAGACATGCAGATAGCCAGACTAGTCAAGAGTGAACTCAGACAACCTTCAGTCTTAAACTGTGGTTGTATATAAACAAGGACATTTCCCCGCCTCTTTTCAATTACGTATTTCAGTGATGTTTAAAAAATAATCCTCAATTCACTATCACAATTATCCCTCTGATTTTCTTCCTGAGGTCTCAGCTTTTTAGCTCCCCTTCTTACCCTCCCTCTTTGAAGCTACTAATATGTTATTTTGCCAAACTACTTTAAAAGAAAATCAGTAGTTCTTCATGCGTGTATGTCTGCAGTTTCAGAATCTTGCTGATACAAAATTCTCATCTCTTAATAGAAGAAAAACACTCTGATTTTTCTCATTGTTTGCACACTACATGAAAAGAATTTCATGCACTTTTACAAAGTTACTGATTCTTTAGCCTAAATTGAATCCCTACTATAACATTCCTTTTTGTCCCGTTATAGGTTAGAAGATCTTAGTATACAGTTTCTACCTGTTCCTCCTTCCCTTCCTCCTTCCTGCAAAAGCTTCTTTCCCTGCTCTTGGCATAATTTATCCACATTTATCCACAAGTCTGGCATTTGACTGTGATCATTACCTCCAACAGGGAAGGAGACTTGATTATTAACAGGTGGGCTGGACCCTTCATTCCTTAAAGTTACTCTCTTTTCCAGATGTTTCCCCATTTTAAGGGTACCTAATCTAATACTTGGTGACTGATTTGCTGAAGTGCAGATTACTAGAAAACATATGCAGGTGTCAGTGGCAGATGAATTGATATCAAATACTAAATATTCTGGAATTACTTTGTTTTTCAGGTTGGACACCCAAGGCTAATTCAGAATAGCACACCTGTGCCTTTGCTTCCCATGTGTAAAATGGAGCAGTAATACAACTCTCTTCACACAGCTGATATAAATATTAATGTATTCACTAAGAACTAAGACACAGCATTATGAATACAGTAGATTGGCCTTTAATTTTATATTCATTGAAGGTATTGGATGGCATATAGCAAATAAAGCATGGGAGACTATGCAATAAATGGTGAAGATGAAAAGCACTATTGAAGATCTACCATTCAGTAAGTACTATCCAGTCAGTGCACTAAATGAGGTGAGGGACCTATGGGAAACGTTTGATCTTGTAATTAAAGGCTATCATAAGAGCATATGCAGAGGGGATCTGAATAACGATTGCATTGGAAACCTTAATTCTGGCATTTCCTAACTTCGGAGTGTTGGACTTTGCAAACTTGATAGTTTTTTTTTTAATGTAATTATCAGGAAATATATAATATATACTATACTTGCATTCCTTTATACTAAACTGCTGCTGCTTTTACAGCTTCTGGGGGGAGGAATTTTATTGTCAAGGGCATCAGTGAATGGTAAAATACCTTTGAAATCACAAAGCAGAGTGACATCCCCTAAGCAGACATAATGAACATTGTCAGAATAACAATAAGATGCAGAGGACCACAGCCCACTGTATATCTGTTAAAAGAAAAGTTTATTTCTGGTGAAAAGCCCCATAACTGAAGACATTTTAGGAGCAGGCACTGGAAAATGTATGAACGCAAATGACCTTGTTTTGGCAGAGAAAAAAAGTCCTGACAGAATCTGAAATGTCTATTTCTAGCTCACATCTCAGCACCATTTCAATCCCCTTCTGCCCTAGGGTAGTTCACTGATATATACGTTACTGTTCTCTCTAGTATGGGGCTTGAACTTTACCTTAGGTAAACGTGGAAAGGTTTATAACTAAGGGCTCTGGTTCCTAGCCAGGGAAGATTTTGCTTAGGATCACTGACATGGTTCCTTACATGGTCCTCACAGAGGTTCTCTTAAGATGATAGTTATTTGTCATCCTAGCAGTTATGCCACAGCATTGCACAGCCTGAGGGTAACCTATAACTGGTTCTGCTTTACCTGAAGGTTCAGGTCAGCTGCAGGGCTGACCTGATAGGCTTCTGCTATGTAAAACCTGGAACTGGATTGCTAACGTGAATAGTCATGTCTGTATTATTACTGAATCATGACACAAAAGCATCATTTGGGACTGGGTCCTATTGCTTTTAGAGCTATGCTTTTCCATGTCCACAAGTCAGCCCTTGCCAGCAAGAACTCATCTCAAAGCAAATCTTAAAGTCAGACTGATGAAGCTATATGCAGATGAAGCTATACAATGACATATATTTAGGACTTGCCTACAAGGGGAAGCAAGTGTGCATTTCAATCCTCATCTTGGCCACATCTCCCAGGACATTCAGCTGTAGTGAAGGCAGGTCAACATCAGGCAACACATGATCATCCAAACATGCTAGAGACAGACCTGAATGGCAATATGCCTCTGTTGTTTCAGCACTGCATTCACACTAGTTATACAAACTAAGAAGAAAGGATAATTATCTTTGGTGTAGTACCGTGCTGATGTACTGATAGTACTTCAGAGCTAGTATTTTAGCTCAGGATTGTGATGTATTATGTGGGCAAACCAGTATATTTAGCACGGGTTTGTCTCCAGAATGCTTTCTTGCTTCATGCAGGCGCCTCATAAAATTGCTTTTGATTGCAGTCAGATGGACCTTCCATCACAAAAAGTCACTTAGCCAGCTGAAAATATGCCTTTAAGTAGTTGTGATTAAAAATTTTTTCAAAGTGCATAAGCCTCACAGCTGTTACTATCAAATTCCAGTCCAAATTCTAGAAACTTATATATTATGTGCAAAATTTAGGTGTTCATCACATTCCTCCCACCCCAGACATTTAGGACACTATGATATAGATCTACAGAGTACAACCGTCACAGCATATTGCGGAGATGATCATTATGTAAATGAACAAATTTTTAGGTCAGCAAATCAACAGACAGACTACGCTTGTTCTAGTCTCCATATGAATGATACTATTTATTTCTTCAAACTCCTAAGTTTAGAAATGGAAAGAAATATCTTAAACATTACAAATTCACAGGTATTCTAAAAACTTTACCATTTCTGTTCTGTGCACAGCATACTTTGTGACTTTGTCAGTTTGCTTTCCTTAAAGCCAGCTAAAATGGCAAGAAAACTTGTCTGATCTTTCTAGTAAACAGAGTTTCAGACATAGGGACAGTTTTATACTGTAAATAACAGCCAGGTTAAATTACCACTATAAAAGCTTTCTACTCATGAACAGTGATTTCTACTTTTCTTAGAATGTATTTACATTATTACATTGAAAAAGCAGAATATTTTTTTTGGTTTTGTTGCTCCTGAATATACAAAAGACCCCAAGCCCAGTAACTAAATCAAGATAAAAGAGATCAGATTTCTTTTCCCTGGGATGTATCAACCATCATTAAGAATGCAGACAGTAAAAAGGCAATTTGGGACTCTGAGAGCAGGTTGCAAAAATAATTTACAGTTGTGTTCACTGTTGGCATTATACTAAATCACATCAAGACTCTTCAGTTGTTCAGGCTGCATTCGGTATGGTATTAAAACCAAGTCTTTCCATTGGTATTTTTATTGTTGTTTCCAAATAAGATATTTTCTTCTAGATGTCTAAGGTGTCAATACAGACTTCTCTGCACAGATACCAGTTAGTTACTTACATTGTAATGATAGGCGTTACAAAGCAGACACAGTGTGGAATGAAATCATAACTTATCAAGGAATTTGTCAGGCAAAGTTGCTTCTCCTTTCTTTTTAATCATATGCTGGAGCAGTTCTATCAATGCTCATATAGTAAATATACTGCCAGTTTTAATTACTGGAAATCTAGGACAAACACACTGAAGTCTTATGTATTTTACACCCTTTTCTTTCTAAAACATTCTTCAGCTGAGTGCCATCTCAAAGTGCTTTATAAGCTGTGAGTTAATTGGGAGAGTCCAGTGTAGCAGTTAAGTACAACACTACTGCCCCTTTCTATGAACAGTCTGTACTTAAATAAATAACTTGTCCAGCATCTCAGACTGAATCAGTGGAAGAACCAGCAAAAAACTCTCAGATTTTCATAATTACTCAGCTTGGTGTGTACCATGCAAAGCTACCTCCTGTTCCCTTCAACTGTGATCTGACATAGAAGTACTTGTTGCGATATAACTTTACAGCGTGATTACATATGTTTTATGTTGTGGTTCTGCTCCATTCAGGCAAACACTTCTCCTTTTTGCTGGGTTCCCTAGTTTCTCCTTCCTGCTGCCACTGAGATTTTTTCATGACTGCTGCACTGTTAGGCTGAGGCTCTTATCCCTTGAAAAGCAAAGGTTCTGTCTGAGCCCTTATGCCGCCCTTGGCACAAATCTGATCTTTATATTGTGAAATATGTATGCTAACTTTCTTTGCCATACTCCTTGTTTCAAAGTAGCTCTGTAACTCTAGGTTCCAGTCAAGAAAAAACACCCAATTACTGAAGGCATGAGCCATTTCACCAAGATCTCAAGCTTATCTTTTCAGACTTCAAAGTAGTTTGGATCAGTAAATAACGTTCCCCTCTGAAAATGTTAAAAAGAATTTCTTGCTTAGCAAATTTTAATATTCTTCTTCCTTATGCCTTTGAAAGACTAACACTCTCGAAAAGACAAAAAAAGGTTTAGCAAAAAGAGAAGAGTTTTAACCCAGACTCCAAAACTACAAAGAATCTCTAATCCTCTGAATACCCAAGCGCTTCTCTGAACTGCCCTCAGATGTTGTCCGGGTCACCGGCTGCCCTCTCAGCTGTGAGACCCCCAGATCTTTTCTCTAGTGTAAGAGCTTGCAGAGTATTTCCACATTACTCATGCACTATTGTGACATGCTTTTGTCATTCAAAGCAAGGCTTTTACAGCTTGGTAACAGTGGTAAGAACTCACTTCCTCTGAAATGCAAATGTAAAAGGAGTCTAAGAGGGCTTGTGGCACCCTGTCAAATACTGCGTAAATTGTTCTCACAGCAACATATTTCAAAACTGATGGCAGCGTAAACTTAAGGGTGGGTATGGTTGGAAGGTAACACTCGAAGTGAGATTGTGGGGTACCAAATCTGCTCTCTGTCAAGGAGGTCAGAACAAATTGGCTCACTTCAGGAGGCAGAATATTTTTCCTGTCAGATCTTCATAGCCAGGCTAGATTCCAAATCCCATGTATGTTACTTCTTTCTTGTATGTTACTAACTGATGATATGTGAGAATGGAAGAAACATGAAAGAAGAAACATCTGCTCTCCTGTGTTTATATTGTCTTTACCAGGAAAGTAAAAGGAGACTTTTGTCTTTATTAAACCTCATAAATGGCTCTATGACATCAAACCTGTGTCATTCTTTGTATGAATTTATTCCAAGACCTCTGTGGATTTTACTGCCCAAAAAAAAGCAGTACTTCAAGACAGACAGAATAAAAGGTAATTAAAAACGTCTTAGATTTCAATATATCAAAATAGTTTTTATTTAATCATGAAGTTATGAAAACTTATATAAAGACTTAATTTATTGCTGTATTAAAAGCATGCATATTAAATACTAATACAAAATGTAGTATGTTTGCTATCATAATGTTAATGCATATCAAACCACTAAGCTGGTAGAAGTAAATTGTCAAATTCTGAAAATCCACTTTGTTGACTTGCTAACTCAGTTATAATGGCTTGTAACCTCTTCCTGTGGGACAGAAAATAAGTAATTATTCAAAAAGTTTATTTCAGTTACTGATTCCATTTCACAGGGAGAAATTTGGAAAGACTTGGTAGAAAAATAAAAACTATGTTTCTTCTTCCAGCCCATGAATAAAGTCTGAGTATAAAGAGGAGATCAACTAGTTTTAGAAAGATAAAGGATCTGGGGTATAAAAAAGAGAAGATCAACTAGTTTTAGACACACAAAGGGTCTGGTGATTAGAAACAATTTCTTTAATTCATTAATAATAGATGTTGTTTTCTTCCTGTACTAAGAGACATTTCTTGGTGGTTTGGAACAACTTGCATGAAGTCAAGCCTAAAGCAACTTTGCTTAGATTTAGAAGAAAATGAAAAATAAAACCATTATTTTGATGGCATTTCAATTTCCTTTCAAATGCAGATTGACATAAATTGTAAGATAATGATTATGTAATAAATAAAAATGCAGAATTAATAATTTTCTAACAAATTAAATATGTGATAATTAAGGAATTGAAGGGTTATAGATTAAGCTTTCTAAATGATTTACATCAATGCCTGTACATTTAACATATCCTCCTGAGTCAGTAAAAACAACTGCCATATACAAGAAATGTCCTTCCTTTAGAAAATGAGCTGGAATGCACCAATAATAACAGACTTTAAAAAGTTTAAAGCAAATTTTCTATTCATTGATTTGAATAATGATCAAAATCCTGTCCTTTCAATCTCTTTCAAGTAAATCAGTCTACTTAAAGAGCACAATAAAACAAACAAAAGCATTGTTGTTCAGATCAGCTGAAGAACCAGTAACAGCTTCTATCGTGTTTGTTTTGAAAGAAGCTTAGCAAGTGAATTTTGGGGAAGTCCTGAGTACCCAAGAGATTACTGGCCTGAGGCGATGCACCGATTATCGGAACACAAGTGATAGCAGCATTTCTTTTTTCTTCTCTGTCTGTGTGGATCCCAAAAGCTAGTTCATGATAATTCTCCACTGTGCCCTTTCCTCTTTTTCTTCCCATAAAATGCAGGCCCATTAGCAAACATTAAAAGGTTCTTTGACAGCAAACATGGTGAAATTAAACATGCCCAGCAGAGACAGAAGGTTGGGCACATGAGGAAATTAAATTTGTCGGTGTGTCCCATTGCCCATCAGTCTCAAGCTATGATTATTCCTTTTCTAAGGTAAGCGCAGAGAATGCTTCAATGAATTAAAGAGAAAGACCTGAGCCTGAACCATGTTTCAAGAGTGCAGCTTAATCAATAGCATCAGGAAATATTGTGTTTAAATTATGAATATATTTACATTTACTGGAGCTAAGGCTTGTGAAAGATACCCTGGATGACAGGCCTAAAAATTAATTTCTAACATTCCATTTGATCTCAAGCCTGGTAGTGCTAGAGAGGGTATAGGCAATTTCATTTACCTAGCTAATACAATTCAAATGTGTCCTATAACACTCTGAATACAGTCAGCATTATTTACAAAACCACCCTTATTTAATGATTTGGTAGTCATGCTAAACAATTGAACCTTTTAGGGAACGGTGTTAATTGAATGTTAATACATACATAGGATTGCCTCTGATCTGCACAGAGAAATGGTAATTAGAATTTCCATTGAGTTTTCTGACAGAGGTGAAGCTGAATTAAAGCCTATTTATAAATATTTTCATATCATAAAACAGCCTTAGAGCAATCAATTTAGGTAGCACTGTAAATATGCCCTTCATTATGCAAAGGTTGGCTGTTTAATAACAATATGCAAATATCTTTGCAAGAGTACTTGCTTTTGTCTCTTCTCTTTGTTTTTTAGGGACAATGTTTCTCCCACTGGGAAAAGTGTGCAGACAAACCTACTATCACATTCATTGTTTATTTGTATGTATAGGACTTATTTATGTTCTTCAGCTGAATCAAAAACTTATACTCCTGCCAGCTTTTTTCATTAAAACTTCTATTAAAACTTGACTTAGTGTCATGAGAATGTTTATTATTTACAAGTCAATGTTTAGTGGCAGAACCAGAAAATCAGACGCTTTTCAGCCTGTATGAATTGTCACAACTCCACTGACTGCAGCTGAGGACCTGTCCCATAAATCCCAATTCTAGCTCACTCATCCATTTGGTCTGTTTCTAGACAGAGCTGCTCATCTAGCTTGAAAGCCGACTCGCTGCAACCATAAGTAAATGACTAGTTTTTGGACTCAGGTTTTCTGCCTAAAAAGTAAGTCTGAAAATACCTAGCTTATCCATGTGCTGCTTTTTAAATTCAGGAATTCCACTAATGTTAGAATGGCACAGAGCCAGGAAAAATGAAATAGGATGAGTTTTAAAATGCAGTTGTAGCTGAGGTCATGAGTAAACCAGTAAGATGCAAGATGTAATGCTGTCATGACAAGCAAGGGAAACAGACCCCAACAAGCTAATATTCCTGTTCACCTGCACAGCTCCCAACAGGGTTAAAGCCTATGCTCTGCAACTGAAATCAAGGACATTCTGAACAATTCTACTGCTAGTAATTTACCCATCATTGTGGTTTTGCACACAATTGTCTTCCTACTCCACTTAAAAGACAGTGATAATTATGCATTCTGCATCTCTTCTCTCTTCCTTTAACAAGGCAATTTCATCCTTCATCATCAACTTGTGGTGGTATCTTAGACTTTCAAAAAAATTAAATTCCTGTGTTAGCCATTATTAATACAATCCCTTTAAGTCATCTTTCTGAATTTATACACCATTGACACCAATTTTTTATTTTTCTTCTTATTCTGAAGCTTGTCAAATTGGCTGGAATCATACACAACAACTCATAGATCAGTAAGTAATTTGTTTAGAATGCCAGGGATCATTTGTGATCTAATTTTTGCATGTGGGTCAAAGTTAAACAAACACAAAGCATATGTATATGCTTTCAAAAATAAGCACAGACAATTCAATTTGCAAAAGTTCTTGAGCAGTTATCACATCAAGGAATAAGAGAGGAGAAATGGAAATGACAGTCTAAAGTGAAGGCAATACAGAAATGTTCCTGTTACCTCAATCAGATTTCCAAGGTGTCCATCACCGAAGACAATTACAACTACAAAATGATAGCTTGAGAATATCTGGAACTATTGAACTATGAGAACACCACAGGGTATCACTTCAACATTAACTAGTGTAGCAACAAAGCAGTTTTACATCTGAATTTTCAGTTACAGATCACATAGTACCATGCCATTCTGGGTTACAGGAGAAAATCCTAGGTAGTCCAACTCTGTGGCAAGTGCACAGCTGTTTACCATGGCAAAGCGAGACTTTCACTTCTTGTCTTGAGAGACATTGCAAACCTGGTACTTGGTAGAGTCAAGGTTTACATTTTCTTTTCATTTAATCTTTTTACATATCAGTGCTGTTAGGATGCAATGCATGTTCTCTTCTCAGTTAATGCTATTTCAACTAGGCAGCTCTGTAGAAAACCTCTGTATGGAGGTCACTAAAGTTTTGATAATGGGCTTTAGCTGACATGACTTCAGAAAAGAAAACCAAATGTTAAGCACTACTTAACTTATATCATCAGTTTTGCATGTGTGAAGACCTGGGATTGTATAAACATCTGCAAAAGAGCTGGAGTCAACTCTGGTACACATTGAGACAAACCCTCAAAATGCAAACATGGAAATTATGCTTTGAGGTATCTATTGGTATTGTTCACCAAATACTCATATTTATTATGAAGCTAACTTTAACAGGCTGTCTACAATTGGTCAGCCATTCAAGGAAAAATGAAAAATACTCGTGGGTGAAATACTATAAGATTCCACTTATGGCTTCCAGCCATTTGCCTTCTGTCACATTTGAATAGTATTTCCCTTGGAAAGAACATTTTTGTATTAAATCTGAAGGAAGGGCACTGCTTACTGAATGGACAAGTTGTCTTCTGAGACTGCTTTGGCCTACCTATGCTTACTTTGTAAGAACTGACAACACTGTGAACTTCCAATAAGCTCACTTACTTGGAAGAGATTGCTATTTATCCAGAATGCAATTTTTCCAGAATCCAAGAAGGGGCAGAACATTTAGAGTTAAGCCGTTGCCATGCTATTAGAAGGACATAATTTTAATTGTTCCTAGGAAATTAATAACATTGTTAAAAACACAAACTGTGACAGTATTAATTGAAGAGCCAAGGGTGTGTCAAAGCTATTTCTTTAGTTCTGGTCAGGGTAAGGCTTTGATGTAGATCTCCTGGGTGTCCCCACTTACTGCATTTTTGTTTATATCTTAAAGCTCATTAAATGGCTTCCTTTCAGACTGAGGTAAACCAGACAATGTGCTCTAGAACAGTATCTACTGTGCTCCAGCTACTAATGGGTACTCACGGTATCGGACAAGACTAGATAGAGCTAGTCTGAAATGGAGCCACTGGCAAGTGGATAGTGTGGATTCCAGGTCTTTAGCACTCTTTTAATACCTACTCTTATTGCACTATACTATTTGCCAACATAGCTGTATCTAATTCTCTCAACTGGCAGTTTTGCCAAATGCTTGCTTCATGTTGATCATGTACATACAAGACATACTGAAAAACAGTCTGTGCTCTTGTCCATGGGCATAGCCCTTTCAAGGACTTTATTGAGGAAAAATCTTCAAAACTGTTGGCACACTGTAAACTATTACAGTGAGTTACTTTTTATTTTAGTTTTCACAAGCAGAAGCAATGTAGAGGAGAGAAAAATCCCAGTCATGTACCAGTTCCTTTCCATGGCCATCCTTTATACTAGGTAGAAAGAAGAGTTCTGAGCAATATTGTCAATGTTATATATTGATTTGATGCTTCTGTGTACTTTTGTTATATCATTTGTCATGAAAACAGACGCATATATAAAAGGCCAGGTTTTGACCATCAGTAGATTTGTCAAAGAACAGTGGCTGTGCTCTGAGAAGACAGAAAGTACCTATCTTTCACTAAAATTCTGTAACAAAAATTTTCACGTCAAAGAATTGTTGAGACGTGGTATCCCAAGGGTCAAAAGGCAAGATGTTAGTCTGTTCTTATAATTATCACAAGATTGCAATGAGAGGTGAGAACATTAGATCATTCCTATGTGGATTTTTTATTTTCTCTTACTGAAGTTGACAAGTATACACATGAGATTATTAGATGTGGGTCATTAAAGAGAGCTAATGTTCTACTGCACACCTGTTGCAAAGGATACTTAGTGATGTGATACGACATCTCAACACCAGACTTAGTGTTGAACAACCCAACTTTGTCTCTACCTACTCCATTATCAGAATATACGTAATTACTAATGTATCATCACAGCTGTTTAAACCAGTTCCTAATAATGTTTAACTGTCTTTCTGAGACTACGTAACACAATTTCTGCAATCTTAGCTGAGTACTGTACAGGTATGGTTCAGGTAACCTATGATCTCAGAACTTATGAACAAGTCATAGTACATATATACAGATCAGCTTTTCCTTTTGGACACTGAGGTTTGATTGCAGTCTTTTAAAATATTTAAGGAGTTAGCTTTCTTTTATTTTATTATTATAACTCCTTTCCCTTCATAAGATACATTTGTAATTTGAAACTGGAATCTTCATACCATTTAATAAAACCAGGAGGAAAGAATACAATGTTAAGAATACTATTCTCTATTGATTGCATCAAAATACTATTAATAATAGTATGTAAAGAACACCCTAGATATTGTACAGATCAGGATCCCAGTATGGCAATTGCTTTCATGTAGTAAAAAAGACATGAGAAACTTACAAAATATACCAAACAAGCAGGATAAATGAGTGTATTGGACAGAGGATTTGAGGAGGTATGGTTAAAAACAAATTGGATGCATTCAGTTCTTAGATATACAGCAGTAGCTGTAGCAATACTTTGTCCATGATTTCCTGAAGCCTCTTCAGCACAGGAGCCTGCAGTTCCCTGAACTGCAGCATAAGACGCCATCCCAAATTTTCCCATGAGTAGTATTTTACATGTTGCAGTAACAGTATAGGGAAGATAATAGACTAAATGACCAGAGGACTCTTTACCGTTTCTGATTCTTACAAAATATCTGTTCTCCCTTTTCATTCAGAGGGAATTAAAATTCCAAAAAGAAAAGTTAAAAGTACATGGGAGTGTTGATTGTTGGCTGACTCAGAAAATAGAAAAGGTGCAGATGAAACAGAGCGATTTGGGAAAGGGAAGAAGCCCTCTATCTGTCTTGTCTGGAGACACACAAGTTTCCTGAAGTAATAAATAAATAAATGATAATTAAAAAATTACCCATGACCAATCTATCTTGCCTGCCTTTCTCGGGACAAACAGGGAGAAAGCAGTGCAACCACAGCAACAACAGACCAGTTTGATCTTCTCTGAAAAAGATCCCACCTGACAACATCATGCTTTCTTTTCCTGGGTGTTACATTTACATCAGAGAACTTAATTATTGTCTGTATGAGTTTCTGAGACCCAGAAGAAATGCCCTCCAAGATGTGTATGACCTATAAATATTGGTTTATGTTTGTGCCAAAGGAGAAGGGAGGTGGGGAGTGATTTTCTTATTTTTCATTTTATCAGAAGATGTAATAGTTTATGACAAGGTCTATTATCCCCTGGAAGGGAAAGGGAAAAAGGGAATGTCTTTATGCTGTAACAAAAGCTAAATCACTTCAACTGTCAGCCTTCATCAAGACACACCAAGCAGGGACAGTGATTGCTAAGCCAATTTCTCCATCAGTTTTTGAAAGGTGATAGCAAATATGAATAAGGAAATGGGGACTCTATAGGCATTATTATGGTTGATTTCTGTAGACATAATCCACCCCTTCTGATAATTTTCATGTCACTTAGGAGAGCAATGTTAGGAGCAGAATGCGGGTCTGCTCTAGGGTGCTGAGAAACATAAAATAGTATTTCTGTTTATGCTAATACAATTTGAGTGTCCCTTCAACCCTGGAGGTTTATCTATCAAAGGACAACAGAGGTCACCTTCCTGAATCAATGTTTAGGTTAAATTTATGCATTGTCTATCATCTGTAAAGTAGGTAACCTATATTAATACAATTTCAAATGTTGGTCACCTTTCTGTATCCCAAAAGTTCTCAAAGCAATTCAAAGCCTGTTTCCATACAGTACTGAGCAGTTTGCCTGCTTCTGGAAGAAGGTGAAAGCCAGCTGGTAGGCAGTATCACTTGCACTGATGATTTGGCCACAGGTTATCAGAAAGCCCCTCCAGTTTTGAAATGCAGCCACTAGAATATCTTCAATGTCCATGCTTTGCAGATTGGGTGCTAGTCAGCCTGAGAATTCATAAGGCTATATGACATAGAAAACCAACCTGTTCCAAAAGCAGGGAGGGCTGCATTATTTTTTTGGTTAAGAGGAAAAGTATACAATTCTTTGAAGAAGTAGAGGATGGAATTTGTGGATCTCCAGCTTGCATTTGCATGTCTAGTCATTTGAGCTCTTATTAGAACAGGTAGCATAGTTTACCTCTTTGCCTGAGGTAGCTACTGATCATAGTATACCTATTCACCTTTTTTTATCCTGCTTCATCAAGGTGGGTCAAAATAGTTGCTTGAAACTGTCAAGATAATTTGACTCTGAATTCTTGTCTTGGAAGTGTAGAGATGTATGGATATGAAGAAACAGGGAAGAAAATACCACAAATATGTTTTCCCAAACCTTGAAAAAAGGGCTGGACGAGTGCAAGGGCTTGGCCAAGGCAAAGAACAGAAAGCTTTAGTCAAGGTTAATGATACATTAGTTTGCTTAGTTCTAGGGGTAACAAATGATCCTGGTTTTTGCACAGGATAGCAAATACCCATGATTGGACAAATCAGAAAGTCCAAGCTCTCTCCAAAGAGCTGCTTGATGGATATCAGTCAGCTTCCCATTCTATTTGTCTTTTAGTGTCATCTGTACGATGGGGACAGTAACAAGTATGATAATAGACCCATGTTTGTGACTCCTATATGGGAATTGGTAGTTCTTTGTGTTAGTCACATTTGAGCACAGCCCTTTAATCAGAAATCTTATCATTGCTTTTTTTAGTTATGTTTGTTTTCAGTTTCATTAAAAGGGATTTTTTTCCTTTAAATCATTTGAAAGCGAATGTTAACAAGCAATAATAGCATGAAAAAGAACCCATGTTTTAGATACAGGACACATCTTTCAATAATATCAATTAATAGTACTAGGTTCAGTGAAATCAATAGGATTTTTTTTTTTTCCCCTAAAACTTTTAGGAAAAATTTCTTTACTGAGAGAGTGGTCAAACATTGGAACAGGCTGCCCAGGGAGGTGGTGGAGTCGCCATCTCTGGAAGTGTTCAAAAAATGTGTAGACGTGGCACTTCAGTATGGTTTAGTGGGCATGGTGGTGTTGGGTTGACGGTTGGACTTGATGATCTTAAAGGTCTTTTCCAATCTTAATGATTCTGTGATTCTATGAATTTAGTAACTGACTTCAAGAGTGCTAAAAAGCCACTGAGGATGTTTGAAATGGAGAAATTTACTGAAAGAAAACCTGGAGAGATTTTCAGTCAAGGATTTTCTTTTGTCTGTAGCAATATCACTGCTTTCCATATGGATTTCTAATGAGGAGAAGTAAGAAGAAACTGCTCAATCTGGGTCACCTATGGTGTAAGAGTGTATAATCCATTTGAACAAATTAAAAATCAGATATCAGCTATAACTTTTTCATTTTGATATGTAAAAGAGAATTTGGAGTCCTAAGAAAACTCAAAATACTGTTAAAATTTACAGACACCAGTTTTTAACATTACAGTAGCATTCATCACCTTTCTGAAGTGTTTCAAGATCTAAAATGTGCTCTGTATTACTATTCACTTTATATTTCTAGTTTCAGAGACTCATCTCCTGAGTTTCTAAAAAATATGTTTTCATCTGTTTTTACATCTCTGTAGCTCCACAGAGCCACCATATTTGACAGCTACACGACTCTCAATAGTAAGAATCCAGGCTGATATTTGTCTAATCAGTTGAGAGGGCAAAAAACTCTTGATTATAGCATTTTCTACCAATTCAGACTAGCATGTATCTACATTTTACTGCAGAGGGGCTTTAATGAAAAAAAGATCATAACATAGGCTTCCCTTTCTGGAAACTGGAGTTTTGAACAGTCACCTGCTTTATCAAGAGCACAAATTGTGACTGATAGCATCACTAAGGTAAGGTCTTAAATGATATGGCAACTGGCCTTCTTCAGCCAAACTTAACAAAACAGTGATTATAAGCATGATATGGAATGTCAGGCATATAGTTAAAACTTTTAAACTACAATATATAATTAGGCTCAGAAATGCCTAGGGAGTGTCCACTAATGCAGCAAGTCTTATGGTGTCAGATGGTTGTAAGACCCTTAATTGTGGTTGTGCCATGTCCTGGTTCTTGGTGTTCTCAATCTTTACTGACTGTGATCCTCTTCAGCTTTTCACTGCTAGGGATATTGGACCTAGTGCTTCTAGTTTTGCCATTTATATATAGTCATCCAAGGTGGCAATATCACTTGATCACAGTGTGGATTCTTGTGACACCTGTACTATTCATCACTATTATTTCCCACCAGTGAGGTTCACAACAGCATGTCCCTGAAGTGACTGCAGCTTTCAAGACCCCGAATAATACTAAGGGTTTTTTTGTTTGTCTTCACTGTCTCTCTATACTTCTGGAAGTCTCCAAAGACTCTGGCATGTATTTCTACCAGTGAGGGAAGTCTTGTTTTCAGTTTTCTCTTCAATAAAATGTCAGCAGATGATGCTTTCAGGTATAGAATCAGCATTGCTTCAACCACGTTCACATTTTGCAAACTTTAATTCTAGAAATGTTTTTGTTGTTCTTGTCTTCCACCCAGGATACTTTCCTACTTTACTTGTATTCACTTCCATTCTTAGATCACTTTCGTCCTAGGAATGTGATATTTGGAACTTACTGCCCATAATTTAAAATAAGCACACATATACTTTTAGTTTTGACGAAATGTCTGGAGAATGCCTAAATTAATCCTTTAAAATACTTAGTTACTCCAAGTTAACTGGCAAGATTTAACATGAAGTAACAAATTATGGTGAAGATCAGTCCCACAGTTTATAAAAGTCTTGGAAAAAAACTCATGTGGGAAGCTCAGGGGTTTAGGATTTGTGAGAGCCATTCTCAGGCTATGCTTTGGCTGCAAATTTTTCTTCCACACATCCACAAGGTTCTTCCACACATCTCTTGATTGCTGTGACAGCACAGCAGCTTGCAAACAGCATTTGACACTTCAGAGGCTCGGGATCAAGTGCTCCTCCCTGTATCTTTAGAAATGGTTAGATTCACTGTGGAGAGGTGTCTTCACCTTCCCCCAGAGTATGACCCAGAAGGCTGACAGGGGAGCACACAGCAATCTGCATAGGTCTGTCAAATTCTCAGTTATCAGATCCTGTAAGGAAAGTGAGAGGAAGGAGGATATTTCTGAAATACTGAAGCACTTCTACAGACTAAGTCTACTAAGAACCTCTGGGCACTGCTTTTATAATAATTACATGCTGATAATGGAGAAAAAGCCATATGTAAAGTAAAAATAATAATATCATATCACCAGATACAAGAACCTAACAAGAACCATTGTTATAAGATAGCAGAAAAACATTTTTATTGAGAGCTGATGGAATGTTTGACTTACTTATATAATCACCTTGTTTACATTTTCCTCTGCATCCAAACTAATAAGATCTTGTGGATATAAAAAGTACATATATAGACATGAAATTCCTTACCCAACTTTTTAAGGGAAGTAAATACATAGTTGTACCTAGGGAAAG
>NW_010559850.1:19010-24668 GCF_000687285.1 Phaethon lepturus
AAACAACAGATATTTATAGAGATTCTATAGATGGGGACAGAGTGAAAGGTAAAAATTATTACTGAAATGTTTGGACATCTTAAAACAACAAACAGTTCAATACGATTTATTTAGTCAGGGTAGACTAAAATCCACTAGTATAATAACAGAACCATTTGTCTTAGCAAGTATCTTGTTATTGGTGATCAATAACGTAGCTGAGATGATTGATGGCTTTGTTTTTCTGCAGTGCCTCAGCTAGTCTAAATTATTTATTTGACATGTTGCCCCTTGGCAAATGCAAGGAAACAGTGATAAGAAATTTGCATTCCTCTGATATATACCTCTGAATGAATATAAGATACTCCCCAAGCTTTTGGTGAATGACGTATGGCTGTAGTTTGAGAGGCAGTTTTGCTGACCGGACATGTTTTTGTCTCCTGGCATGAATAGCAATGTAGACATCAGAACGAAAAACAAGGAGTTACTTCTTTTTGTTGCATGTGGCAGAGGAGAACATGATGGCATTTGCAGAAATATCCAGAAATTGGATGCCTCTGAATACTCAAGAATCTGCCCCAGTTTGCCAGGAGCTTTAAGCTGTTAACTCGTCTTGAGACAAGGAACAGGGTAAAATAATAAAAGATCACAAGAACTATTGTCCTGCTATTGCAGGACAAGAGCAAATGTCTCCCACGCTCACTAAGCTCACTATAATTCCCCTGACAATGGCCAACAGTGGAAGTAGAGGTGAAGAATGAATATAAGACTACAGCCAGTACAGAACAATACTTCCCCTTCTGTGTCTTGCCATTTACCATAGGATCATAGTTTGTTTTGGAAGGGACCATTAAAGGTCATCCAGTCCAAGCCCCCTGCAGTGAGCAGGGACATCTTCAACTAGATCAGGTTGCTCAGAGCCTCGTCTGTGGTGGTGCATTTCCCCCCCATCCCTCTTGCTCCTGGGCCTCTCTATGACCTGAGGAATTCAGTTGCCTGGCAAGTCTTGGCCTTTGTGCAGAGTTGGGCAGTTGAGAGCCCCTCGACTGTATTGAGTACTCCTGTGTGGCTGAGGTGGGGAATGGCACTCGTACCAGGAATGTGTTGCCTGACCAGGGTGAGGAATGAGAACAGGACTAACTAATCATCCCCTGACAGCCCTGGAACAATCTGTACCAGTTCTGCTGGAGACTTGAGAAATTACCTGTCTGAGCTGTGGCCAGGATGGAAGGTCACTGATGCCTAAAGTCAATCATCTCCCGACTCTATAAAAAGCAGTTCTAAGTGAGGCCATTTGATCTCTCCTGGACTGCAGTGGGCTGCGGCAAGCACCTGCCTCTGAGTGGGACGCCTCTCAGAGCTTGCGAACTCTTAAGTTCAAAGGACTGTCGCCGAAGACGGGCACGGGACCTGGGCTGAATCCCCCACTTCTTGAGACTCAACCCTCACCCACTGAGGAATGCAAAGGCATTTGACATGAGTATTTCACTGAACTCAAGGGGAACTTTTTAAAAGGGGAACTTCTCACTGAACTCAAGGGCAACCTATTAAAAAGACATAGAGACTTCATATGTCTCTGCCTATATCTGTAACTGTGTGAGTGTGTCATTAGAGAACTTAGTTTAAGTCTTTAACTAAGTTGTTGTGCTATTAAGCTTTGTTAGAAAATTATGATTTAATATTGTGATTTACCCTAACAGTAATTTACCATGTGTAAATCATTCTAATCCAATTCTAATTTGATTTCTCTTTGTATGCTTTTTCCATGTTGAATAAGGAACAGAGTGGACCTTGCCATCGAATTCTTTTAAGTCGTGTCTTTTACAAATTCATATTAAAATAATTTACCTTCTAGTATCTTTGGCGGTGATTCTTTAAGCGGCCACTCGTTTGTGACACCATCCAACCTGACCTTGAATGTTTCCACAGGGTCAGGGCATCTACCACCTCTCTGGGCAACCTGTGCCAGGGCTTCACCACCCTCACTGTAAAGAATTTCTTTCTTATATCTAGTCTAAATCTACCCTCTTTCAGTTTAAAACTGTTACCCCTTGTCATATCCCATTGTCCTATTTATTTCTATGTCATCTGTTCTTCAAGCTGAGGAGTTCTGTTATTAAAATATGCAAGCCTTTCAATAACTCCAGGCATCCTTGCTCTTCTCTGTGTTATACCCTATTCAAGATATGGTGATCAAAAGTGCACTCAAGGTGTGGGTGTAAATGGATTCACATACTGGTGTAACAATATTATTTTTTTCTCTCTATGGTTTCTTAATACATAAGTCATAATATTCTATTCATCTTTCTATTTAATTCTATTTCATAACGTTATTTTAAACTGTTGCTGGGCGTGAAGCTGATCTTTTTGGAGGTCTATCCACAATAACTCCAGTGCCTCTGTCTTAAGTGTTAAGAAATATAATAGAGATGGGTCTTGTGCATTGGTTTCTCCTTACACATTACTTTGTATTTTTTTATATATAATTTAATTTGTGGTTTTATAACCCAGTTGCTTAGTATCACAAGATCCTTCTACAAAACTTCATTGTCTGGTATCCTCTTGAATAATTTTGTACTGTCTGCAGACTTAGCCTCCTCACTATTTACCTTCTTTATTAGATCATTTAAGAATACTTTCAGAGGCACAGGTCTCAGTACAGATTCCTGTGTGGGACAAGAAAGAAACTCCAACCTTGTGTAAAGGCAGGATGAAAATACAATGCTAGAGATGAAGATTAGCGATGACAAGGCTGGGGAAATGTGCCTATTTTGGATAACTGTTCTGTAGCTTTCCTCCTCTTTGCCTTAACATCATAGAAAATTCAAAGTTCTGCTGTCTAACTATCCTACTAAAATTAATGTAATCTTCACCTCCAGTATGTGCCTATGTGTGGGATTCTCACAGAGGCACTGCAAAGCACAAAATCTCTTCTATACATGGAGCAGCTCCAGAAAGCATTTTATTTAAGCTCATGCTGGCAGGTTGTCACTCATGCAGATTATGTTTCTTCATATCCCTTTCAATGCAGAGTTGCACATGTCCCGAGCTCACATCCCCTCCAAAAAGTGGCAGTTCTGGAAGTGAGCTTCCATAACACCAAAATACCACTTGGCTAACCTGGTAACAGCACTTTGTGAAAATTTTTTTCTGGGACATATGATCATTAGGAATTATGTCAAGTATTTATATGAACATGAGTGTTAAGACTGATGTTAGCAATGAAACCCAAGGCAGGCATTTTCCCAATCAAAGGTCAACTTGTACACAGTCTCCATGTCACAAGCTGGTCACTGTAACTTGACAGCGTTGGTGGAATTACAGGACTGCCTCTGGAAAATACAGACAGGAACCTCATCAATCACCCATTTCAGGCTCAGGTAAATTAAGCTCTGCCAGGACGCTTAGGGCTTGGCGCTGGAGGGTGGCACAGGAGTTTTGCTCTTTTGTAATTCATGACTGGAGACTACCACATTGACTTTCCACTGCAACTTTTTCAGTATTAAAAACCAAAGTTGGTGGGTGTGCTGATGTCTGGCTTATGACTAGTTTTGTGATACATGACTTCCAATATTTTTGGTCTTGAGATCTGCAGTGCAGCAAGATGAATCTCTGAGTGCTGGAAATACTGTATCGTGTCTTGCTGTGAATCCTACACAGCAGCTAACAGCACTTTCAAACTTTTGTTTATTGTTCCCATTCGGAGAAAATTAATGCACTTTGAAGAGGTGCTGAAAACAATTAGTTCTCATTTGCTTAACACCATTTCCTAATGCACAGCTCTAAAACTTTTCACAGGAGCTTTAAAATACAATCAATTTTCATTGGCTATTTCCTAATAATTCAAACTGAGTGCAGAACCTGACATGCAATCAAGCTAATACAGGTCAATATCCATTTTCTTTCAGTTAAATAGGAATTTTAACACAGTGACACAAGCTGTGGAATCACAAACAGCTACTGTATATCTCTCTTTGCTGAATGTGCAGAGTGAGGACATGACTCGGCTGCCTTTAATCATACTGAATGAAGCTCACCAGTATAGCTCATTAAGTAAAACAAAGAATATCACCAGTCATTAAGACAAAACTAGTCTGAGAACCGTTCAGCCTCAGACAAACACATCGTTTACATTTACATTTCATTTACAAAGATAAGACATAAGCACTTTAGAAATATGGTGTCTGATCTTGCTTCGGAAAGTGGATATGAGAAGATACTGTTCTCTAGCCAGAAGAGTTGAAGCTGGAACATGGGAGATCAAAACAAGCCCTACATAACATACCCACAAAAAAGCCCTACAAAAAAATATCCACTTGTCTGCAAAACGTCCTTCTGCTCTGTTTTTAGCACAACACAGTAATGGAAAGTGATGGCTGGAATCTGCAGAACAATTCTGCACCCAGCTGAAATTGCCAAAAGGCTTAGGAAACCATGAGGGAAGCAACTGTCAGAAGCTTGCCTAAAGACCACATGTATTTGTGATTAGAACTGTGAGATGTCCAGGACTTAATTGTACATGTCATCCAAAAAATGCCATTCTCCCCCACATGACATAACAAATTATTCATGTATAAACTTAATTACCCATATGACATTTATCACAAACTTCTATCTGCATGGGCTGGTTATGATAGTCTGAAGTCTGAGCTTTTAATGTGGCTCTGATGCAGTCATTAAAACAAATTAGGGACAGACAAAATTAATAATTGCTTCATCTTTTTGCAACTAAAATAGCTTTTGCTTTGATAACTGTTTTCAAGGCTGTTTGACTGAGATTTTGCTGATGCATCACTCCACAGAAGTATAATGACTGAGTCAATTTTGCTGAATCATGGTTTACAGGACACAGCAAAAATGATTAAGTTCAATTTGTTGCTAGGTCTCAATGTATCATTTACTTGTGTTTGGAAAGAAGATGAGTGCTGGCGAGTGGAAAGGAGTAAAAGACACATAGCAGAACAAAATTATTGAGATGAATGATGGACTACATATGAAGCTCATAGAAACAGTTGTGCAGACAACAGAGAGGCCTGAAAAACTGAACTGAGCAAGTATTTCCATTAGGTCAGGATATGCTTTATTTTCATATACTCCCCTGACTCTTTTTCTTCCCATTTCACTGAAAATCAACACAGGACTTTCACAATAAAATGGTTTTCACTAAATGTTTCTTTTGAGTGGTCCATGAGAATGTTTTCCTCTATGTCCTTGTTTGATATTTTATTTTTGTGTCTTGTTGCCGGACTTATTTTTCTGAGGTTTGACATATGAATTAGTAAAAGTGAAAGGGAAAGAGATATAGTAATAAGATAACATTTTCCCAATGTTAATGAGCTCAGAACTGAAAAAAATTAAAATGCTCCTTAGTTTACATAGAGGAAAATTTAAGGTCAAAAACCTACTCTTTGTTGATAAGATTTTTGGTGAGACTTACTGATCTTACTGATGAACTGGTCTCAGTGAACATCAATGTTACAAAACCACTCCATGCATCTGCCTTGTTGGTAGTCTCAATAGAAGAGTTAAGGACTTCAAAACTGATAGCAGGTGAGTATTTCAGTGAAGGAGCTATGGCAAATTTGCATATAAAGAAATAATTGCCTGTGAACACACAGACAACTTCACACTCCGGGGAAATTAAGCCAAGACCTATTGAAATCCCATGAGACTGCTGAA
>NW_010559850.1:24699-47975 GCF_000687285.1 Phaethon lepturus
GAAGACAGTGATGTCTAACCCATTAGCTATCAACTTCTAGTATAGTTTAACACTTGTGAAAGATAAAGTCCGTATTTGTTCATCACCCATGCTCGTTCTATCTTTCCAAAAAGTCATGATCCATTTCTTCATCTAGCGGGAATGAAGGCAAGGTTTTGACTTACATATCCACTGCTAGATTAATGAATTTAATGAAAGAGCTACCTAAGCATGCACAGACTCAGACCAGGGCTGATTTGTGAGAACAGACTAAGCCTATAGTGGTTCCAGTATACGTTAGATTCTTCCCATTTTCTTCACTAGAAATATTGACATGTATGTGAATTTACAATACTTGGGAGAAAGATTTACATTCTCAGACCTCCGTGTGTGTTTAAAAGCATTTATTTAAATATACATTAACCTAATACTGGCTGCTTTATGGCAGAGCTATGCTGGCAATGTAAAACATTGGTGTTTAAACAACGGTGCTCATTCCTGAGATGTGTGGGTTGGGGAGAGAGAGATGGGCATGGAAGAATGAAAGGTCCTGACCCTGCCAGTATATGAGAAACTGCCTGCATCTCTCCTATTTCCAGCAGATTCATGACAATACCCCTACTGAGTTCAAACAAACTGTTTTGAAGCATGATGGATTCATACCTTGTGCACAAAACCTACTTCTTCTGTAGTGAAACAGAATGAAGGAAAAAGGAACAGAATTACAGAACCATGGAACCATAGAACCTCAAAAGGTTATCTAGTCCAACCTTTCCTGGGAAAGGGAGCATAGAACCATAGAACAGCAAGACTGTACATTCTTTCCCTCAAATGCACCCACAGCAGATAGACACAATTAAGGGCCAGGATCGGCTACCCTTGCTTGCCACCATTTCCAAGGCACACTTGTGAGAGAAACATTATTTACCATGGGTAAGAATAGTAGGACTTGACCCCTAACTGTATACAGTATATTGTCACAGTAAATTATTCCACTAAGAAGAATCTACATTCTTTCTATCTCCTCTTTAATAATGTTTATTTATTGTTTGAAAACAAACTTCAAAAGGTCTTGCTTAGACAAATTTTTCTTCCTTCTTTACTGTTTTTCTCTCTCTTGCTTTCATTGTTTTCATAATCCAAAGCCCTTTTCTGCCAGTCTCTCTATCAAATCTGAGCTTTTGTACTAGGCTTAATACAATTTGCACAGAGAGTGAGACTGACTGTCACCCTTCATTTGGGTCATCTGAAGGGTAACATCTATTGAAATAACTGTGTGATTTTTACCCATGGAAATAGTAAGAGGGGAAAGTTTAAAAGAGTTTAATTAATTTTCATCCCTAAAGGTGACTTGTTAGCACTGTTGGGAATTAGAATGTTAATGTGACTGTGAAAGCTACATGGGTTGATTTTGTGTGTCATATTGAATTATGGCAGCCTGTATCCATGCCAAACAATGTATCTCTGAGGGGAGGATGTAGAAAGTCAAAGATAATTTCTAGAAGTACCACCAATATCCCTAAAGTTCCTACCTCAGTGTTTGTTAAATGTTCCAAGCAGATTTGCAGCTGAGAAGGAACAATTTAGGGTCAAAACATTCAGGGGCCCTGAACACACAGAAAACTTTTGCAAATTGTTGGGAGCAAGATAGTGGAGAAATGCCCACCATACTTTTTTAATTGTTTAAAAACTGTTAAAATGGCATTATTGCTTTGTTTTACATTGCATATCAGATGGAAGATCAGTGCATCAGCTTCAGTAACTGAAACAAATCTCTACAGCCAGGCACAACTTCTTGCAAAGAATTTGTATTGCCATTGAATATCCTGAAAATTATATGTGGAGGGCGAGTGCTTGGTCTCCCAGAGTCTATTGTGGAGTCAACAGGCTGCTTTAAAATGACAATTTTCTGAAGACAGGTACAACTAATGGTCTCATCTGAGTTGAACAGTAAACTTAAAAAAAATAACTGCCAAAAATTCAGTGTGCAGGAAAGAGCAGCAGATTATTCTTGCCATAATGAGGTGCACCTGATAGATTGCTAAGAATCTAATAACTGTCCTGTCGATCCTGATAAATGTCTAAGCAGAACCCCTCCTTTCTGCCACCTGAGAATAGCCTGGTTTTTGTGTTACTACCATATTCAGAAAGACCAATTATCCACCTGCTTGAATACCGTATCTGCTGGCAAGATAGAACAGTTCATTTATACTTCTAGTCTTGCACTTGAATTATGCATGGACAGCCTGAGAACCCAGTGTTTTGCAAGAGATCAGTAGGCAATCTGGACTGGGCTGTGGTACGCTAAGGGACATGTGATCTAGCTGCATCAGGAGAAAAAGTAATCATGCTGTCCATCAACAGCACAGATAATTGTGCACTCTCAAATCTCAAATCCAAAGTGGGAGGAAGGAACTCTCCTTGATTTTAGCAAGTCCGTAAAATATATCCTTGAAAGTATTTAATAGGACACATGTGAGCTTCATAACAGTTTACTTTGTCATGAAAGATTAACTCAAGGCATAAAATGATTCAGTGATAAGGATGCTAAAAAAGGTGCTCACACATTATCTTCATTTTCTTCCTCAGTTCAAGCAGTTGTTTATCGGTAGCTGTCTTGCAACCTCTACTATGATTTATTCTGTTCCAAAAGGGCAGAGAAGGTATAGACTACATTCTGGTCTAAGCTCAGCACCTTAAGTTTACTGGATCTGCAGTAATCTTCAGTAGTGAAGGCATTAGTATTCCTCATAATATCATATCTAATGTAATGTAAGAGATGATGACTTTATCATTTGCCTAAATACCTGATTCTTTTTGAATACTACACAACTGGAATAATATTCAGTGTCTGTAACTTTCCTTGTGTTCTGGGTTAAAACCAAATTTCTTATTACCTCTTTTAAAAGTGCCATCTGAATTTTCACTAGGTTTATTTCTTTTTGTGGAGCTGTGACAAAAAATAACTAGAAGCACTGGATCGGCCTCCTTTGCACAACTCTGCATCAGAACTTTCTCTTAAATTTTGCCTCGGTTACAGTTTTGTTTGGCATCTCAAGCATGAAATGTACACTTTGCATGAAATGTATACTTGCAGTTTCTATTCTTTTGTTATAGTCCTTTGAGTTATTTTGGTGTTCACTGTGTTTGGTTTCTGGCAAGGTTACACAGATGGCAAAATCCCCAGTTTTTATATTTTTAATCATTTTATTTAAGTTGCAGATAGGATTAACCCGTCTAGGCTTGGAGTAGGGATCACTGCATTCAGTGATGTATGTCTGGAAATTGGTTATGCAGAAATGTAGTTCAGATATTAACTTGTTTGCACCTATACAGCTCCATTTGCTTTGGTGGGTAGCACTGGGGAGACACTGCCATGCACACTATACAGCCCTGGAGTGAAACAGCAGAATCTGGATGTGAGCATGGTAAATTTATCCAAACTAGAGTTCTTCTTTAGTTCCCATTTTTTATAGAACATCTGTGACAATTATACTGTTTACAAAAGTAAAGAGTTATTAAAATCTGGTTGAGGGAAGCCATCAGGAGAGTCACCATCTCCCTGGCACTTCTCCCATGAGCTATATTCCTGCCCTGAACTACCCAGTTCTACTGCTCTGGTATTGTTGGGTCCATGAGATCAGCCAGTGCATTTTGGTTTTGGCAGCAAACTGCCTCTGCCATTTCACTCTGGGTCATTGAGAGGCTATATTTGTGAGAGATTATGTTGAGGTTTTAAAAGAAGAGGTGCTAGATGAAGTGGCTAAAAAAGGGATCTCAGAAAGAGGATTCGCTTGGGTCATTACACTGTGACAAGCACTGTGGGCCAAACCAATGGCCTCAATGGTGAAAAACAAACGGGTTAGTCTGTAGACATGTTGGCACCTCTGCTTTTAAGGTGAAGCATCCTGGATATAGTTTCTTTCAGTTCCTGGAATGACATCCAGTGTCTCCTCTAGATGCTGATACTCCCACCCAACAGTGATTAACAAAAGCTCTTGGGACTCAGAACATGTTTTTTTCCTTTTCAGATGCTTTCCTTATAAAGCAGGGAACATTAATCCTGCATCTTTCAAATCAATACCAAGGCAGCAGGGTGATCTGCATACAAATCGACTTGCAAATTTACACCCTGTCTGACTCTGCCAGCAGGATTAAAAATCATTCATGAAACAACAGCTCCCTGTAATCACATCCAGCCAGATTTCAATAACAACCCAGGCATATAAGAGCCTCTTGGTTTCATATATATTAAAAATAGTTTCTTCTCATTTTCTACCTCTTCCTTGGATAGTAACTTCCATTTTCTTGAAAGCTTTCTGCTCTGTATGCACTTTATCATCCATCCTCCAAAACCCCCACCTACTTACTCACTGGAAATATTTTACCTACCACCTACAAACCAAAAGAAAAGGTGATTGTTTATACACTAATCTGATAGCAGGCAGGATTTGAAAAACACCTGAGTCATCACCACTTCACCACAGATCCCAGTCACTGCCTTCAATAAAAGTCACTGCCCTCAAATTGTCACTAAATATTGATGTACAATGAGCTTGGTAGTTGTAATTCTGCTCTCTAAAGACAGTTGCCTATTTCAGAAAAGCCATCAGGATCCTATTTAACATCTTATGAATGTTATTCAATCTTTAGTAAGCAAAGCAGTTAGACTTCTTCACCGGGCAGCTTTGATTTTTGCTTCAGATTATGATGTGTCTATGTAATTAAATGTAGTGCTCGCTGTCTATTATTACACTGCATTTTTTCTGCTTGACAGATCTATTTTGATACAGTGTCATTTTTGGTTATTGTGGAAATGGCCAGAGCAGTGAAAATGGGCTTTTCTTGTAAATTGAAACAATACATAAATGCAAAAAAGCATACTTCATCCTGCAGTTCCTTTTGTCCAGGGCAGCTGAGAGAGGACCCAGGAGCTGTGAACAATTTTTGCCTCTCAGTGACAGTGCTGTGAAAGACCGATACGAGTTGGAGTTCTTGATCACCTCATGGGGACTATCTGTCACTATTTGTCAGGGGCAATTCCTATGTTCCCAGATTCAGAAAGAGTAGTTACAGACTGCAGGTATAATGGGATGCGTGCGTTTGGAGGGCAAAGCAAGGTTTTTGGCAAGCATACTTAATAATCACTGCAGACTGAATTCAGTCTGAAGAATCTGAAACCAACTTATATCTTTTTAGTCACTTAACTGTTTCAGTGCTCAGAGCATAGATCTGAAACTTAGCCCAAACTACCCCCAAAGTGACATGATAGAAAAAGCTACAGTGTCTCTGTAGTACATTTTGTCACAGTGCTTTCTTTTATACAAACACAGTTGCGGGAGAAGGATGGACTTCACAACTCTATGAGAGTTATATTCCGAAGCCGTTTATTCTCTTGTCTGACTCCAATATATATCATAATTTTCGTTTAGTCACTGCGGACTCACTCATGATTGGTTACAACTTGTTACACACATTATTGCAATTGGCTATATACAAAATATCACGCGCTGTCCACGCGCCCCTCACACAGTCAGGATTGCTGCTTGCAGGTGTTCCTGTTTTCCTCGCTTCTTCTTAGTTGTTTACCACAGCTCCTTCTCCTTAAGGTCGAGCCATGCAGATCAACACTACAGCTCCTTCTCCTTAAGGTCGAGCCCTTGCAGGGTGATCCCAACACACAGTTATTAATTACACATTCTGGAAAAGCATCACTGTTAATAATTTTTCTTTTTACTCTCTCCATATTAGGAAGGCAACTAATTGGCAATCACAGGAGGAAGTATGCAAGAACAGAGGAATAAACGGAGATGCTGAGAATGAGACTCAGTAGCTCCATCTAGTCACCTTCAATACAGCAAGGTGGAAAAGCACAGTCATTTGGTTTCCCTTGTGCAAATAGTAAAACTGGCCTCAGCATTCATCATATATAATGTACAAAAGGAGCAATCCCTGTGTTTCTTCAGTGTTTTATGAAGAATATGTCTTGTAAACATCCAAACATGGCAGTCTGAAACAGTGAAATGGATATGAAAGCAACTACCAAGTGGTTGCTTCTCCATTTCATGGCAAGGAGCATGCATGTATTGCTGCCTGCTGGCAGGGAGGAAGAGTTTCTCAGTAATGCCACTACTACCATTGTCATTACTGAATAATGCCATCATTTATTTTTGCTGTTTCAACAGTGAGCAGTTGGGCTGCTGCAGGCATGGGAAGGGGAGATAGTGGGCTATGCAGGTCTGAGAGCTGTTGTGAGTGAGTTGCTTTTACAGCTGTTGGAGGGATGGGCTCTAGAAAGGGAGTATAGTAATTACTGGTGCTGCTGGGAAGGAATACTCCATGCAGCATCACTACCTTTAAACATCACCCAATCCTGCTGCTGGCGTCAGGAACCAACCTCACTTTCTGGAGCTGGCAAAAGGCATTGCAAAGTAAACGGCTGGAATATTACTATTTGGTGCTCTCTGTGGTCTGCTGCCCTCATCCACAACCTACTTTGTTTATGTCTATGGCCTTGTGCTCATCAGTATGATGTGCTCTCGGTATGATAGATCCACAGCTACCCAGTGAATTAGCAGTGGTCAAGAACAGCATGTGACTGGCTTGGCAGACAGTACATTGCTTTAGCCACATAAAAATGCTGGAGAATGCTTTTATGCTAAAATGGCTCTGACCCAAGAGCCTATGTTAGGAAATAAGACCTTAGACTTGCAGGGCTTAGACCCACTGGGATCTGGGGTGCAGAAGTCATAAAAGAGTTTCAATGTAGTTTGGCAGGAATGTGAAAGAAATAAATCAGACAATATTAACTGAAGTGCTCGCTTCATGTATTTGAAGGAATAACAAAATGGTTTCTAGGTTAAAATGTCCTGCAACCCCTTTAATTCTCTTGCTTTATACAATGGCCTCTTAAGCCATATCTATGCTTAGAATAGAAAATAAAAAATAGAAAGCAGGTAGGTCAGCTTAATACATGGTCCTAGGACTCACCTGTTTAGAAAATACCCTCAGCACAGACAATCAAAAACATCCTGTTAATGAAGCTGTAATACCACATTTTGATTTTCTGACTCTAGCTATTAATTCAAAGAGATGCCTTGTGCATGAACCTCACTTCAAATGAAGACTGAAAGTCCCCTTCAAGGGAATTGAAACCATTTATTTGCATGAAAGCAACTACATTTTATATTTGCAACACATGCTCATTACATATTTGTATGTTCAAAACACAGAAACCAGACTGACTCTCATGAACATATATTTGTTTAACATATTCTATGATTCTATGAATATAGGTTTTTCTCATGGAAAAGGGCTGTGACTATGCAGCAAACTGAAACTCAATGCTGATAATGCTGTCACTCATGCACTAAGAACACTAATCCATCATGTAATGTAGGACAAATCATAAGTAGGGCCTTCTTTGTTCTACACTGATAATGTTTGAAGATACCAAAGAAGAGAGATAATACAGAAATGCAAAGTGCTTTATGCAGTGCAGGTCTGTGGATTTACACGGCCACAGCACTGGCCTTTAATTGAGAACAGCTTTTTACTGGTAGAGCCAGAGGCAGCACTGTTGTGAAGGTGAAGATGACAAGCTATGAAATGTTGCAAGCTCTTCCCTGAAAACTTTGTCTCTACTAATAAATCCCAACATACTTGGTAAATTCCAAGGGCACTGAAACTCAATTGCTAGAATGGCACCTGGCATTTGGCCCACGCCAAGTAGCACTTTCCCAAATTATTCCTGCGCTTTGCTTATTCTCAACAAGCAGTTTGCATGCAGCACCCTGCTTCGGAAGCTAACAGAATAAACGAGCATAGGCATGGGACATTCTTTGCCAGCTGGCATCACTATCTGGGAACGTTCCTGCACACATTACATTTACAACCATAGATGTAGCTAAAGTGTTTGATGCATTGGGTGTGCTAGCAAGGGACTGCAGCCCTCTTGGTCCCTTGGCGGTTCTGCACCTGTTTAAAGAAAGCACTGTTTGTCTTAAAAGAGAAACTGTAGAGAAAATAAGGTATGAAAATGAAATTATTTCTAAGGTATTTGGCCTGTACTGCTTAATAAAGTCAGGTTTGGAATATCTACTTTGGTGCTCATTTTCTGGCCAGAGAGTTGTAAACATAAATTCCAGCCTCTTTGGGAACATGCATCATAAGACATTAAGGAGGCAACTGGAAAAATGCCAAGTAACATCTATAGGACTTTGACAGATACACCAAATAGCAAACATCATGCTTGCTAGTCATATTCCCTTGAGTCATCATGTAATTGAGCTGTGAAATTGTGTGCCAGTGCTAAAGACTGTGCCCACTTCCTCCGCTATAGTCAGGCAGGGAAAGGAGGGAAACGCTGCCTTTACATTCTCCCAGTACTGGACTACTGCTGAGCTCTAAAATATCACCTACTGACAAGGTGGGCCAAGCCTGACAGCCACAGAGACTAGACCTTGACATTGGAAGCTCGCTCTCAATTCAGAGTGGTACAGAAACAGTGGTTACCACAGGAGGAAATATTCATCTGGTAGACACACAGCTCTTCCCTTCTTCCTCTAAGGAAAAGGCAGGAGGCTGGATGGAATATGCCAGAGGCGAGATTTGGCCTGCAGGCCAAAACACAGCTTGACTGTGCCAGTTAAAGCCCTACTCCAAACTGCACTGTCATAAAGCCAAGTTCAGTCATGTGTCGTTTAGGGCTAGCTCCCACCAGCATGGTGGCACAAAGATCCTGAATCCTGAGCACTTCAGCTTTATCAGACCACAGTCAAGAACATCTTCTTGAATATGACAGAGGCACCAACTCGGTCATACCATAACTTCATCCCCTCCCCTATTACAACAGAAACTCTGAGGTATGAATCTGAGACTGCATAGGAAATGCTGTCATCTATGCATTACTAAGAAAGCAAGCAAATGAATGGAATATAATGGCTCCATTTCAGAGTTGCAGTTACTTATGATGATACGTGTAGTGTACATAAATAAATTGTAGAAAAATGCTTTACAAAGATGATTAAGACTTGGTAATATAAGGCCACACGACAATAACCACTGGGAGAGATATGCTTAGACCTGGGGTGACTCTACGATGTATTACTAGGGGATTAGAAAGGTCAGATGCCCTAGACTTGGGCATTAGAATCTACATGGTTCTATTAATTCCTAAGAGGAAAAAAAATGGATGAAACGCTGTGATTAGGGTGCTTTTCTCTAAGTGGTATGCAAGACCACCATTTAGATAAGACAGTAAAATTAAAAGACATGGATTTATATGGAGGCTTTATCCCTTTGAGCTAGTTTTGCACAAGCACCAGGGCTCTCATAAAATGTCACAGGCTCTACGATGGGGGATAGATAGACTAGGGGATTAGGAGATACTAGGGGATTAGAAAGGACAGATGCCCTAGACTTGGGCATTAGAATCTACATGGTTCTATTAATTCCTAAGAGGAAAAAAAATGGATGAAACGCTGTGATTAGGGTGCTTTTCTCTAAGTGGTATGCAAGACCACCATTTAGATAAGACAGTAAAATTAAAAGACATGGATTTATATGGAGGCTTTATCCCTTTGAGCTAGTTTTGCACAAGCACCAGGGCTCTCATAAAATGTCACAGGCTAATACTGTCTCTAGTGTAAAAGCTATTCTAATGTCATCTAAGAACCCGGGATAAATTTAGATTTCTGATTAAAACAGCAACTGGTATTAAGCATACAGCGCAATTTGTAAAGCATCTTTCTGATGAAGTGTCGGACATACTAATTTATATGAAAACTATGCATTACTAATTTATATGAAGACTATGCATATGTCTCTGTGTTCCTTCTTTCTTTCTTCTGAGGCTAAAGCAAAACTGATTGTTGAAAAGATGTTTTCAGAAGCAGAAGGCAATAGCCTAGATATGGAAATCCCTCAAACATCACCTGGTCAGGTGTACTCTAGCCTTGAAAAACAGGATCTTTAGCCTCTCTTTACTTTTTTCATAGCACTGAGAATCTAAGATCTAAGACACTGTACCATGCCAGTGTTAACAGAGGGGCAGAGGAATCTGTGTGCTGGTTCCCCAACAGATCAGGCTGACAGAGCAGAAGGGGCAGCAGAGAGAACTGGGTAAGGAAGGTACAGGCATGCCACAGCTGAAGTATTGGATTTAGACCCCCTGGATGTGGGTAAGAAAGACACTACACCTACCAGTCTTCCTGTTTGAAATATATGCCTTTAAGTGCTGCGTGCATTTAGGCAACACAAATTTGTCCGTGACTGCATCAGTGAATCTTACTGCTGTCTACAGAATCTTGAGAGAGAACTCCAGTTGGTACAGAGCTCATTTGCACTTCTAGAAAAAAACACTGGTAATCTGTAGGGTTTAAACTGATGCGGCCCAGCCAGATTACACAGGCAGGACAGACTACTTCAGTACCATGACAATATGCATAACAGTACCCTGGATACATACTGTGCTATCATAAATGCAAAGTGACTCCTATGCAAGACAGCAACCAAAGTGAGTGGGATAAGGGTGCTTGAATTATGTTTGTCTCTGATGCTATATTAGAGAGTGGTAAATGGCAAGTCATTTAATCTTATAACATCTCAGCTTCCCTATATGTGACTGTGATAAATTTTCCTTTGCAAAGCACCACAAATCTTTGAATAAAAAAGGACTACATAATGGTCCTTTCACCTGCATAATGGCATACTCATGTCCAAGATAACCTGAGATTAGTAAGTTTGTTGGGCTTCTCTCTGTACAATGAATGAATCACAAGTAAGTTTATGTTAATGTTTGGTTATACACAGAAAAGCATGATAATATGCACATTTAGTCATCATACTATTGTAGTCAGAATGGAATGTAGTTGAAATATTGGACACTTTTGGTTATGAGAAACATAGATATTGCCACATAGATATCCCTGAGTAGAGTTACGTTGCTATTACAGGAATATTGGGTCTGGGAAGAAGCAGAAACTGGGAAATGTCTGGAAATAACATCTGTACTTACAAAAGCTGGAATGGAAAACTCTAAATTATTCCAAAGCTGACTTACTTGGCTTAGTCTGTAACACAGCTGTAGTGGCTAGGTTAAGAGGGCTGTATCTCCAAGATCTCTCTACAGTTAGTAAAGAAAAGTCAAGTCCTATCTAGTGTGACATATAAAGTGATTTAGGCTGCTTTTCCCTTTACACTGTCTGTAGAAGAAATCTCTGGCTATCAAGGCTCTACCAGGGGCTCTAATTCCGTGACAATTTAAATTGAGATAAGTTTAAATTCCTGGTCAATCATTTCCTCCTCCTTTTTTGTTCCAGCTGTGATGCTCATCTGACCCTGTGGTGAAGCTTTTCAAGGAGTGAAACTGGCAGAAAACTATCCTTACAGAAAAAAAAGACAGTAGCTTTCCATCAGTTTAGTTCTCTGAATTGGCTCATTTTGTGATATGAGCTTAGCACTTGAGCTGGCCCAGGAGGTGGAGTAAGAGTGTTTGTCTGGAGACAAGAACACAGAGTTGGGACTAAGGGCAGGATCATGGCAACGCTAACTTACATCTGCTTTTTGTTAGAAGCATCTGGATTTAGCTAGAAAACAGAGATTATATACTGGAATTGAAAGCAAAAGATACACAGGAGCTGTAGATCTCTACAGAATTTCAGGCCTGGTTTTGGGCTTGGCTGAGGTTTCCTTACCCGTTTATAGACAAAGACAGGCTTTATTCTATGATGTTTGGTAACCTGCGTACCCAGTTACATCTGTGCAAAGCAAGTGCAGAGTGAATTCAAAACATTGTCATATCAGGATGGGAGCTGTATGTAATTAATTCTCTTGGTACTGTAGGATAATTTCCTACTGCATACTTAGCAGTATGATGTTCAATTGTGAACTTTAAATAATCTTTTTGTGTGTCTGTTTTTTGTAAGGAAAGTATTCCACAGCTCCAAACCACTGCTGATGGAAATTATCCTTTGAATGATCCTTGATTTCCCTTAATTTAGTCTTAATTTCACTATTTACTACTTTATCAAAAGTGATAGGCATATTGATGGGAGAGAATGAACTTTTAGCAAGCTTTTGTCTTATCTAAAGGCAATGATACCATGCAAATTTAGCTAATTAATAAATCAAAGCAATCTACAGATCTAGGTTTGTCAATACAGTGTTTCTTGGTAACCAGTTCTCAGAGCAAACAAGCTCTGCAGTTGGAAAGGTGTCTATACCTCTCATAGCACAGCTGCACTGTCTTAGCAACGTAAGCTGTGCCTCAAGACCAGATTCCCCAGGGCTTCCATGCCAGCTCACGTCTGGAGGAAGCCAGATGGGCTGGCAGGCTGGAGATGAGGCAAAGTTTGAACTCCAACCTGGAGGCTTGAACTCCAACCCACACAAGCAAGATGAGTCACTTGGCACAGTGAACTGAAGCCACAATCAGGGAGACATAAAAAATAAATTCTACACATGATTTCTCGATGAAAGCAAGAGGCTAAAAACACAGTACCTGCAAACTATCCTCAAGGCTAAGGAGAACTGATAGACACTTGTAAGCTGCAACTACGTCAATAGAGTATTTCCCTGGATAGTTCATCAGGTTCAACTAACTCAGCAGATAATAATTTAAAACTTCCTCTCTATGCAAGACTAAGAAGCAGCACAGCCATTATCTTACTAAATTATGTTTTTACTGGATCACTTTCAATTAAGCCCATTTTCAACAAGTCCATTCCATTTTGCAAGATAATGCTCCTTAGTACATATGTTATGGAGTGTGTGAGAAGAAGGAGAACCAGCAATTTCAAACCTCACCTCATCAAAGCTTTGAGTAATTTATAGTAATGGCTTACACTGCTACAGTGCCTTTCATTACAAAGGACATCGAAGCCATTTAAGAAAGCAGGGAGAGAGAGAAACCGGGAGAGAAAATCACATCACCTTTCACCAAAATGCAGCCACTTCTGAGGAAGAATGTTGAAGTTTTCAAGTGGCAAACGGAATAATGATGGAAACACCAATGAAGAATGCTTTTGCCACCAAAAGCAGGAATTAATGGAAACCAAATACCGCATCCTATCATGAAACTTATGTTAAACACCATCTATGGGAAAAGTTCCGTTAGTATTTAATAACTGCGGGGTATTAGGTTTTTTTCTTAATTTTACTTTCAAATCGAAAAATTACATACCTGGCAACATAATGCTTCCTATCAAATACTGCAGACATTTTTATTGTTAACTTGGAGTGAAAATGATTATTATTTAATACTGCAGGACTACATCATGCAAACCTCTTATGTTTCACTGGTAGTTTGCATCCAACCACTGACCCATGTTATTTGTGACATCTGACAAAATCATAGAGTGAGGCAGCATAATCATAATACTACTTGGCACTTTACATCTTTAAATTACTATGGAAATGTTAATTAATTTCCACAACAGCCTAGGGAGTAAATATTTTCATACTGATTTTACAGATTAAGGGGATGAAACAATGTGTGGACATGACTTCTCTAAGATAATCTATCAAATAAATGTCAGATGTGGGGCTAGAACTCAAAGTTTCATCAGGCCTTGAAACAATGATGCCTTGGGCAGCCACTTATTTATTTATAAAAAGTAGCTTAAACCATTTTCAGATTCTCTTTAATATGTTATTTTACTGTGAATAGATTATTTGCAGTAGTAGCTGATGATTACTCACATTGTTCCATCTTTTCAATTAAATTCTGTAAATTTCAGCCTCAACTTCAAGATTTTTTTCCATAAAATTAAGTGCATCCTGATCCAGAGATCAAGTAGGTTAAAAGGTTCCCAGAAGAGTTCAGGGTAGTATCTTAGAGCAGAATGCATGTGTCAGAATGGGTGTGTCAAATTTGTTGGGCTGGGTCTTTTCTTAATGATATTTCATTTATATAAAAGCAGATCGCATCTTTTCAGTTTGCTATTTTGCTTTCATTTTATTTTTGCTTTGTAAAAATACAGAGAATAGTTCCAGATGCTTTTTTTGTTTTGTTTGTACTCTCCTAAATCCCCTGTTCCCAAGAGCTTCAGAGCTCCAGGATCTTTTGGAAATCTTTTTCGTACAAAATATTAAAGGCTCAGAAATTCAGATGGTGATAACTTGCTCAACAGATCAACTCAATGGCAAAAATGCGAAGTATCTGATCAGTAACAACCCTTCTTAGTCACCAAACCAGTACTCCTGAAGATTCATGTTAAATACAAGGACTAGAAAACAGGTGAGACAGACATGATACCTTACCACACAGCATATTTAGGTTCTGTTGGACTAAAAGGTATTTGCCTAGGAGAGTCAAAGAACAAATCCCAAAGCTGAGAAGAGCTATTCTTCCTCTGCTTGACCTTCTCCCTTCCTAAGCATGTGAGGTCTGGTCTAACAGAACAGGTGTTTTCCTCATGCTACCCTGCAGCATCACACTGCACATCTGTGATTATCTAGGAAAGTACACTTTATAATAAAAAGCAAATGAACCACTTCCAAAATAAACAATATCCTTCCTCAGTCAGTGTCCCAGTTTTGTCTGTCTTAAGTCCCTGAATACACTTGACAGCCAACAGAGCAAAATTCTCCAGACAGCACTAGTCCCATACAAAATCAACCTGCTTCATTTTCTCTTATTTAGAAAAGTAGCTCTTCAGCAACATCCTGCAGAGCATTTACCCAAGACTGTGCCTGAACAATGCATTTCACTTCCAGCTCACAAGAAATAATTTTTATCACTACGTGAAGAGAGACCCAACTGAACTGAAAGCTATAAAACATTGCATTTTCCTATGTAAGAGAAATAAAGAATTTCTATAAAATCCTTTGGAATGTATTCTGATAGGAATCTGATTAGGAGTCCCACTGCGCATTTTCCAGGACTCTGTGTATATAATTCTGTTATAGCTACAAACATACAGTAGTGTATTCATTGCACTAAATTGTGGCAAAGATCAGTGCCAGATCATTTGGTTTGTTGTCATGGTATTTGTGATGCTGACCAAGATGCTAAGATGCAACTAGGCTTCAAAGGGTGCTCCAGCGCAAAAAGGAGAAGGAAGTGAAGACAAACTAAAAGGGCAGCAAGAAGACCTTTTTCCACTGTTTGGACTTACGCTTTCAAAAGCTAGTGAGTTCTTGAGCCCAAATGTATTTAAGGAGGGCAGAAATCATCTTCCAAATCCAACATAACCAAGAGGACAAACATTCCTAAGTGATATAATTGACTTCAGCAACTGATCTCTTTGGGTGCTATGTGGTTCACTCTTCCTTTTCCCCCAGGAACAGGGACTAACTCTTGTCTTATAGGACTGGACCATTGGAATCTGAGAACAATCCACAAATCCCATGCTCTTCAGGCTAGTGTTACTACATGGTCCACCTAACAAACTGAGAGAACATCCAAGCACTCCTCTTGGATGACATCTTGCTGGACCACCAAAACACTAAGCTGCTGCTAAGCCTGTGACAGAGTTAGCTAAGCCTACCTTCATATTATTAAGATAATGAGCTCTACGGAGTCTTTAATTAACATCCAGATAAAAGCTGTTTATAAGAACAAACCCAAAGTCTGGATGCGTCTCTACAGTCCTCAAATACTGCTAATGTTTATTATAACAACCACCCACTGTGTGCTGAGCATGTGAAATCCTATCTGCACAACCTGGATGATTTGGTAGCCACAGCAATTCCAGAAGAATGGATATAGCAACAACATATGTCTGCTAAAGGAGCTTTCTGTTCCTTTAGCATTCATTAAGTTTCAGTTGAGGGAGTTTTGAACTGACCTGTTTTTGCTTCCTCCTAGTAGGGTTCCTGCTTTTTAGCAGTCTTTATATGAAGTACTTGTCTTCTCCCCACTGCTTCTCACCTCTATAGGAATATTGTCTCTTTGGTGCACCTGTCGCTGGTACACAGGTATATAACTAGAAATCTTATATGTCTCATAGCCTTACCCCATAACTCCCTGGAGTTAAGAAAACACAATTCCATCCATCCCCTGGAAGTAATGCAAGGAATTAAGCAGTGTCATTTTTATGCTTAGAGGAACCTTTACAAATGCAATGATGGCTAAATCCTAGGCATTGTAAAGCCTTCTTCAAGTACAAATGAAGGGACAACAATACTGATTTAATATGAGCTGTTGAGGGTCTGTCCAGTTTTGTGAACACTCTGAGTGTCACGGAACTGGTAGACCTAGGGCTGGGGGAGGTGGCACAGCCTGCCTGTGCCTGGACTACATCTCTTGTTGAAAATGGCCATCTAGAAATTATTCCAGCTCGTCACCAACCCTGTAGCACTTGATCCAAACCAACACTAGTTGCTGAGATTTCCACAGGAAACCCATCTCCTAAATAGGCCAATTCTTGTCTCCCTCTCAAAGCAGAGCTGTGCATTTTTCCTCTACCCTCACTGGAAGCGAGGACTACAAAGGCAGCATTAAAATTTGGTTTTCCTTTTTTCATCTGATAAGTATAGTGTCTCAAAGTCCATAATATAAGCCTTCTGGAAGAAGGAATCCAAGGTCTGAACAGGCTCCTCTGTTAACAAACACGAAGTTGCTAATGCTCTGCTGTCCTCTAGAAATGCTCTTTACGAAACATATCCTCCTTGCAGTGTCTGTTCAATACAGTACTCTGTTTCCCATCCCCTGCTATGGTGTGGTTATGTAGTCTCTGCTGTAATAAAAAGTTGTCATTTCTCACCTTTGAGTTGGCTACTCTTCATATAAAGATTCTGTAATGAACTCTGGGAATTCACAGGGTGAAAGATTTTGCAAATGCACATTAGTCTCACAGAGAGCTGTCTCATAAAGCAATAGGTTTTGGATGTTTGAGGTTTTTACACTTAATTAAATGAATCCTTCAGAACTTGAAACAGTTTTTTTTTCATTGTTGTTTGTTTTGTTTTTTTCCAAAGGATTGTTTCAAAGAAAGTTAGCTCAGAGCATTAGTCACTACTGTCAGCTTCTGTCAGCTTTGTTCCCCTGTGACAGGATCTGAAGGCCTGTGTGCAGAGTCATACCTATCTCTCTCCTAAATATGCATCAGTGGTTACCTGAAAGGCTGTGGATGAGAAATTGCCTTCACCCCTTGAGTAAGCGCAACAAGGAAGGAGGACACTGTGTGCACTGATTTGACAAAGGATTAACCTGTTTCCTCCACTGTGAAGTTGTAATGGGCTCATTCATTACTCATAGAGCTCCATGACACTTCACATGTTAGGGAACGATGCCTCTGGTTCATTCCAGGAGGTGGCCTTCCAAATGGTTAGGAAAGAAGGGATGGGAGCCAGACAGGAGTGGTGGAGCAGGAGGGCTAAGTTAGAAAATTATAATTAATACTGATATTTACTCAGATAACAATTGACTGCCTTCTTTACACAGTGTTTTAGAGCTTTCAGAATCCTATAAAAACATTAATTAACCTTCACAATTACCATTCTGAGATAGGGAAATGTCCACAAGCACATTATGTTATTTACCCAAGGAATCCACATGATTTGAGAAAGCAAGAAAGAAAAAAAAGAAAATCTCCTTGGTTGTGGTGTGTATGTATGTTGGAAAACTAAGGCTGTGCAAAAGTCATTCAGTTCTATCCCATATGTCTTCACCATGCTGTAAATGGCTGATGTTTTGGGGGCTGGCAGTCAGCACAGAATGGAGCCCAGAACATACCTCTGCAGGGAAGCAGTGGTGAGCTGATGCTGGCTCGACAGTCAGTGTCTGGACACACTGTGTCCCCTCTAGCACAGGCATGCAGCACACGTAATTGCCCACGCTCCACTCCATCAGCCTCCCTATATCAGGAGGCTGGCCCATTTCCCTCCGCTTAAAATTTAATCAGATATTTTACTGCTCATCAACAGCTTAACGGGAGCAGTTAGAACTCTGAAACTTTGCATATTTTGGCTTAATTACTGCTAACAGACAGATGCCACTTTCAAACACTTGCCTTCCCAGCCCTTGCTCCCTGCAGCTGCTCAAACCTGGAACATACAATTCCTTGGTTAAATAACTGATAAGTGGCAAAATGATTAGGGATTAATAGAAAGCTAGAAATCTCCTTATTTCTGCTTGATGTTTTTTTTTTTGTTCTCTCTGCTAAATTGCAGTCTGTATCATCCATTTAGCAAGAGAATAACTCCTCTTATCCCTACTCTAAAGCAACAAGTAAATGGAGACAGTAAGCCTGGAACTGTATAGAACTTGAAGTGTCGGTGCATACTGATCCCGTGTGTGATTCACATGCAGAAGCAGCAACCTATATCAAGCTAATTCAAATGTAGTAAGGGGATAACTACTGATGCCCTTCCTCTAGGTAGACCGGCTTTCATTAGTTTCTTTTTCAGATGTCAAGCTTCTCCTCTGACCAGGGGGATGGAGCAGCAAACAGTTGCTTTAAACACAGGAGAAAATGTCACAGTGATCCAGGACCAGGAATTAAACTGCATGTGAATGAAGATGGCTGTTCCTGGGACAAAGGAGCTGTATTCATTTGGGCGAGACCTATTACCAATCTCCTACTCTAGTCACTTCCCACTCACTCCAGAAAACCACCATTTAAGAGCACTTCAGTGGAGTGAAGAGGTAATGAAATCAGTACACGGAAAGAGGAGCCCGGTGCTCCACTTTTTAAGTTCTCCTTCAAGAATGGAATCCTGTCTGCACTTCCTTTCATTTGATGGAACTATCCCTTGAAATGGAGGGAGAAGAAATGATCTTCCTACAGATCTGAATATTCTGACTAAGGATTAAACCTTTTCGAAGGCAGCACCCAGGATACTGTGTTGTCACTTATTTATAAGGTAACTTGTGAGGTTAAACAAGATCTTAAATTGGATGTAAGCACTGATACCTGCTTTTTCCAAAAAAGTAGTCAAGTTTGGATAGGAAAGATTTTTACTGAGCTCATAAGAAGAATACTAAGTAAAAGGCATTTATATATTAGCACATGGCTGGATGCATGATCAAACTTCAGACTCAGGATTTCTCAGTGTCTACTGAAAAATTTGTCTTCATTTCCTAGAAATGGAGAGTCATATTTTCAATGAATTAAAAAAAAAGAAATACCAGATAGGTGAACAGATTATTTTATGTCTGTAAGCTACCTTGGGGAGAGAAAACAAACAAAAAAACCACCAACCACGAAAACCAGCAGAACTTACAACCAAATCACAGCCAAAATCTGAATCCCAATCTATGTGAATTTACAATTTGCAAAAATATTTTGACCTGCAACAGTTCTTTTGTCTTTGCAGAAACTCTGAGAGGACAGAGAATGCAGTTTGTTCTGTCTGTCCTGCCTGACACCTTATGTATACTGAAGAAAACAAACAAGAAGTTCGGAATTAAGAGCCCATGAAGAGCTCACTAGTACATTGTGGGGCAGATCCTGGATTCCACGCTACCTTTGTTTCACCTCACTGACTCAAGAGAGAAGAAACTGCTTGCCTCTTGCCAGTGCAGCAAAAGTAGTTGTTCAGCACTTACTTGTTCACCTGCCTAATTTAAGGGACACCTTGACGGCAAGGCAAAGTCTCAAACAGAAGTAGTCCTTATAGTGTCATCTGTTGGCATACAGGCAATAATGAGTCAGCAAATAAAGGTTTGGTAGATGGAGCTCAAGACTGTGCAGCAAAATTCCAGGTTTTCTAAGGTTAACAAACTCATGCATTTCAAATGGTTTTCATTGCGCAGCTCTTTAACCCACATCTTATCCAGCAACCTCCTATTTACATAGGGCTGTTAACGGGGCTGCTAACAGCTCCCAGACTTTACAGTCACCCCAAGATTGTTCCTAACTTTGACAGGGTCTGCATAAATGTGACTAGAATTAAAAAACAAAACTGGCTTTCAGATGCTGCATTCCCATTAAAGACTGAATATAGAAGAGGAACTTAGCATTTTTAACTGCTAATAGCTTGAGATTTCTGAGGAGGCCCTAAGGTTTACACCAATAATAGTTAACAGCCCTTTTCTTTCTCTCTGCTTTTCTACTTTTCTGGATTTCTCCCTGCCCATTGCAAGCATATTTTTAGAAGCAGTAAAGACAACCTTTCTTCCTTACTCACCATGGCAACTGGTGGCTGCAGAAGATGTGCCTTCACAGCTTTCTTTTCAAAACATGGTAGGACTGACTAGAAGTGTAGTAGAAGTCTGTGGATTTCAGAGCACAATGATCTTTGCATTGCATACTTATGGCTTCAGGCTTGGCCAAGTTCATAAATCTGTCTCATTTTATAGAGAAAAGATAATTTTTGTTCTTTGAGTGATCAAGAAATCTGGGTTCATCTGTTTTTTGCCGCAAACTTGGTCTGTGACCTTGACCAAGTTGTTTAATCTACCACTCCTTCATCCCTATTTGTAATGGGAGACACTTCCCTACCTTTCAGGTTGCTGTAAAGCTAGATGTGAAGCTTTCTACAACTACAATGATAAAAGCACTTAAAATGTCACAACACATTTATATACCTATCTAACTGACATCAAGTAAAGACATCCATTGAAAGAAAGGACATATGTAAGTCTTAGCATTTCAACAGACCTGTAACATTACAAACAGTTATTCAGTTCCAAATATTTCGTCTCCAGAATATTCTCCCTTCAATGAACAACAGAGCTTGTGAATTCTGCAGCAATTACTTGTTCTTTTGCAAAGAATTCTTGGAGGTTTTATTTTTAGATATGGGAATAAAATGACTCAATTTTCCCCCTTGTTGTCTCCTATCTCAGCAAGCAATAAAATGTCAGCGCTCTGGTAGGTAATGGGAAGGAAAAACACCTCTATTGACTGAATAGAGTTACAGCTGAATATTTTTATGAGCATTCTGCTTGTGCCTTAAGCACAACAAACACTGCAGGTAAAAGATATGAGAGATAACAACAAATGAACAGAATACAAACAAAATCATTAATCAGAAGGGAAAATACCACCATTCAGGAGTGTTCTGTAGACTTCAGCCAGTTACTGCACTTTATTTTTTCATGCTACTTTTGACAGGCTTGGGTAAAAGATGAATAACTTGTCCAACAAACAAGAAGGTATGCTACAGTAATTTACCCTTGTCACTGAACTTAAATTGTGAAGCAAAGTTTCACACAGATATCACAAAGTTAACAAAGAATGTTATAGGTGTTATAGGGACTATAGGTTTCCTAATTCAGGTAGGGAATATAATTTGAATTAAAGAGATCAATTGCAGCTCATGATTATGAGTGTTCAGCTTGGAATACTGGGAAGATCATCAGGATACTCATCACTGCTTTAAATAAAACCACAGTTCCCAAAAGCCAGTCAGACCAACTGTGCCTCTAAGCAGTGTTGCTAGCCTGAAAAGGTAAGTTCACCTTGCAATTGCAAAGAGGGCTCATCTAGGAACAAACTCGTGTGTGGATATAAATGCGAATGCCTAATGGTAAGGGCAAGAAGTCAAGTGTTGGCACCCACTACTCCTATTGCTTTCATAAGCCTCTGACCCCAACCAGCTTCTCCCTAACCCTATAGCTTCTGCTCTTTTATATGTCAAAAAAGGCCAGCCTTTTTGATATATAAAATCATCGCAACACCTTGCTTTTGAGTCTGGCCTGTCCTTAAGACCTTCTTATCCACTATTTCTGATGTTCCTTTCCAGTTGGCTGTGGAGCAAGCAGCAGCAGCAAAGCAGCAGAGCTCCTTCAGGCCTTTTCCCAAAAAGTTATGTATGACACGTCCTTTCCATGCCTAATTCTCAGCTCTCAAACTGTTTCAATGAATACGCAACATCTTGCAGAAACTCCCAGCTAGTCACCTATATCTTTCATCATATTTGCAAGTTCTCTGGTTTGACCATACAGGTCAATTCTAGTCTCCCTTTAAAAATTACCTAGACGGAAAGCAGACACTGTATTTGAGTCTGAGCGTTGACAAGGTATGTCAACAGCTTTGAAATTTCTTGTCTAAATACCTGACCTTACTTTTTCAATTTCTTTGATGTAGCAGCTGAGAGCTACACTTTAGAGATCAGAATAGAGCTTGCCATACACTGTAGCTGCCATCAGGCCCTCTAAAGAAAATAAGAAATGTTTATATAAAAAATATAAAATGCAGGAATTTCCTATGGGGCATATATAATGGCACTAGTAACTTTTTTCCCCTAAAGGCTACATGCATTGAGGCTGCTGGATGGCTCTGCTGAACTCAGACAGGCTCTATGTTCATGATCAAAAGAGTAAGAAAAAACAGCTAGCAGGAAACTCCAAAGATTGCCTAGCGTGTTAATAAGGATCCTGATCATGTAGCAGGGCTGGTGTGGAGAGGGCTATGCAAGTCTGCACAGCTTCTGCCTTCCTACTGAGTTGTACTCATGGAGTGTGTAATTAATTGTTACTGTTCATTTATTTGTACAAATCAAAGAATTTACAAGTGAGTGCCACCCAGTGACAATCTAACAACTGACATGCGACAGTGAGGGCAAAGTTTCCTTCTGAATATCAAAAGGAACTCTGTTTCATTTTTTAATCTTTCAGTTCTGCCCAGGCTCACTTGCTCATCTTCCTAGACTGCACCATCTTTCACTATATGCCTGGCTACCCAGGGAGATGCTTATTCAATGAACTATAATTAAGCTGCCTTTGTGTTTGGTGGTTTTTGTTTGTTTGTTTGTTTTAAAGAAACAAAAAGACTTCCTTAACTGGGGAGTAGAGGGGAAGAACTGCTGGACACAAAAATATCTGTTCTCCATTTTCATCAAAGGCCACTGAGTCTTATTGCCGTTGGCTTCTTGTTGAGGCCCTGCTTCTCCACTCAGAAGATGAAACTAAGCACATGCTTAACTTCTGTTTACACTCCTTAAGTCAAAAGTCAATCACGTGCTTAAATACTCTTCTGAATCAAAGTACTCTCCCACATACAAATTCTCTAACATGGTGAAGTGTATACTGCCATTTCTATGAACAAGCGTATTTGGTGCAAAAGCTGTTATTAGTATTTTGTTTATATTTTTAAAACTCTGATAAATGGGAAAATACAGAATGAAGATAGACTTGCACCAGGCTGATTTGAGGACTCTCTGTAGGTAGCTGGGACTCCCTGCATTGATCCAATTTCAATATTAACAATACCACAGAAAAGTTTTCTATTGAGTTAGGAAACATAAGGAAATATTAAGAAAAATGGAAACTTGTAAATTGCAAAAAATAATATAGCTAAAGCAATAGTTGAAAGCCTTGCTACAGAATCACTACAATCCATTCTTATTGAAAATGTTATATATCTCCATCTAGAAGCCATAACTCCTATTAAGTTTAATTACTT
>NW_010559850.1:48006-48797 GCF_000687285.1 Phaethon lepturus
CCTACAGCTAAGGGACCTACAGTTTCTGCACCTGATTCACCAATGTATTAATCCAGTTTCATGCCAGCATATCTGCATTAAAATTAATGATATTATAGCAGCAATGAAGCAACATAGTATTGTCTCATAACCTGCTAATTCAAAAACTGCAGGAAGCAGCAATGACCCCTTATGCTCTTGTTTCTGGTGAGCTAGGTGGTAGAAGTACGAACCCCCTCAAACTTACCCTGAGACTCTGTAATAGCTAAGAGAAGCTACAAAACCTTGAAATGTGAGCAGGGAAGAGCGATCATCTTATATAGATAAAATGACTTTCAACCAAAAATACCTAAATATACTAAGCAATCTCTCACATTGTGTAAGAGGAATAATTTTAACTGTCACTGAAATGTGAGGTAACAATAAGCATGTCCAAAAGCATTATTTCACAGCTCCAGGCAGGAAGGTGAACGCAGCTGGCATAAAGCCTACGCACACCCGACATTCCCAGAGCGGGCTCCCAGACCTTCTTCTGGCCTTCTGCAACGGGCTGCCTTTCCCTTGAAGTGGCCCAGAATACACATGAACTGAATGTAGACAAGAGTCAAGTAAACTGAATAAATACCCAAAACAACGCTTGCCCAGGATGCTTGGCTTAACAGTTCCGCTCATGTGGAGGTGAAGCCCCTCAGCCGGCCGACAGCTGGGCCTCGGCTCCCGCCCCGTGCTGCTGCTCTGGCGCCGGGCCTGGCTCCTGGCCCAGCTCCCGCAGCCTATGGCGGGTGCCTGTCCTGTTCCGCGGCAGTGCCCGA
>NW_010559851.1:0-8612 GCF_000687285.1 Phaethon lepturus
GGCCACTTGTCAGAGAACCTCTAGTGCCGGGCGGGGACTGTAGTAGTCCTTGTACACTTGTTGCTGGTGCAATAGTGGATGGACAGGCCAAGCCATCTGTGGCATGATGCAGAGTGAGAGGGAGGCAGGGGTCTGCAAGCAATTTTGAGAAATTTCTCCCCAAAGGAGTGGAGTTCAGCGAGATCACAATACACTTGGTCTGGAAAATGCTTACTCATGAAAGCATCCCATTAGCTCTCAGACTTGGAGCCAGAATACGTTGATACTGCTTGAAAAGAAGTTGAAGAGCAGCACGCTGTATAGCAATCCTGTGATGTGTTGCTGTGCTCCTGATTTGGACAAACAGTCCTGTTAATGAGTGCAGTCCATACTGGTCACCTTTCATAAGTGCCCAGGGGGGAAAACGAGAGCTGTTGCAGGGATCCTGAGAGTCAGGAGCTCCCAAAGGTGCTGACTGCATGGCCGGTGCTCTGCTCCATGGGGAAAGCAGATGACCGCTGCTGCAAGAGATCATTCTGCTTTTCTGAGGCGATGAAGTGACTCTTTTGGACAGTGCCCACCTTGATTTACATTTTGTGCAGTCCCTTGGATTTTGCAAGATTGAGGAAGAAGGGGAATTGTGCCAGAACCAACCCTCTTCCCTTTTTTCCCCCAAATGATGAATTCAAATCCCACATCTGGGACACTGATTCTCCCGAGGAGAGAGCATGGGAAGAGATCAGCTTTAATGTTTGTTTAGATTCCTACTACATCTGTCCAAACCTCTTTCTACAGCTTCCCATCATTTATTTATGCAATTACTTTCCAAATTCCATTCACAATGCCATAGCCCTCTTGCTATTCACCTCTTTCTTTACCTTTCCCCCAGTGCTCACAGCCTGAGCACAGGTACTAATAGCTATTATCACAGAAAGATGCACACTATCTGGGCATCTTTATCAGTGGCGTGGTTTAGCCCCAGCCAGCAACTAAACACCATGCAGCCTCTCAGCCGCTTGCTTGTCTCCCCCTTTGGGGGGGACAGGGGGCAAAAAACATAGCCTCATAGTAGCTTCTATGAAGAAAATTAACTCTATCCCAGCTGAAACCAGAACAGTCACTCTACTGCATTTGCAAATAATGAAGAACAAAACTTTCTGTATTTCAGAAATATGACAGCAGCACTCTGGTATTACCCAAAGAAGTTCTCATGCAAGATTTGGCAAATGGGATACCTGACAAAAATAAAGACAGTTCTCAGGGAGAAATTGTGGAGGACCCTTGCCTGTCCCCTGGCACAGTACCAGCTCCACAAGGGCTCTTGGGGCACTGCCGCAGCAGGATAGGCAGAGACTCCCATGGGTGCAAAGCAAACACTGACTGTGACCCACTGTATATCAGAATGCACAGTGGTAGTCTCTGTCCACACCCAAAATAGGGACCCTTGAGCAAAATGCTCTGCTTGTTGCTCTCTCTGGGCAGCCCTGCTGCAGGCCTTCTATTCAGGCCATTAACTAAATTCTGCAGTGTGACCCTTAGTCAGCAACCTACTGCAGAATGATGACTAGGAATGACTTATTAAATTAAAGACAATTAAAGTAGAGAAAAAGAAAAGAACAGAGGAAAAATATCCATAATTATCTTTACTTTGTATGAGCCTATTGGAGTGCATGGAATAGGTAAATAGACAGAAACCAAAGGGAAGCCAAAACCAAGCCAAAATGATGCTGCAAAATTGTACTGATAGTAATGTTGCTATTAAGCCACAATAGAAAGTGCAAGATGGAAAGAAAGCACATGGTCAGTCTTTTAGGTGGTCTGAATGAACAACTCTGGTGTTTTGTTTTGAGAGACATGTAAAAGGAAATTAACCATTGCTCCTCTTTATTCTGTAAGCGCATCAAGTTCTATGGAAAAAGGAAAAGGTTTTTTTGTAGTTGAAATGGTTAAAGAACTGGATTATTGTGGTAGTAAGACTAAAGGGTACATTTTCAGAATGACTAAAACCTGTTTAGGCAATATCAGAGTCACAAACTATTCTCATAGGAATAGGCCACATTTCATTGTAACTTATTAAACATCTTTATGTGAAATCCAGAGTTGCCGAATGTCGTGGTTTAGCTCCAGCTGGCAACTAAGCACCACGCAGCCGCTCACTCACTCCCCCTCCCCCAGTGGGACGGGGGAGAGAAATAGAAAAAAACCTCGTGGGTTGAGATAAACACAGTTTAATAGGACAGAAAGAGAGAAAGAAACAACAATGATAACAACAATAATAATACCGACAAAGGAATGTACAAGAACAAGTGATGCCCAATACAGTAATTGCTCACCACCTGGCAATCGACAGCCCGTCCCCGAGCAGCAATTCCCGCCCCCTGGCTAACTCCAGTTTATGTACTGGGCATGATGTCGTATGGTAGGGAATATCTCTTTGGCCAGCCTGGGTCAGCTGTCCTGGCTGTGTCCCCTCCCAGCTCCCCGTGCACCCCCAGCCTCCTTGCTAGCAGGCCAGCACGAGAAGCTCAGCAACAACCCAAAACATCATCACCTTATCAACAGTTTCTCATCCCAAATCCAAAACATAGTCTCACACTAGCTTCTGTGAAGAAAACCAGCTCTATCTTGGCTGAAACCAGGACACTGAAAGAGGACTAGAATGAAAGGCCACATCAAGACCCCTGCAGGAATGTAGTTTGCATGTATAAAAAGTCCTGGGCATGTGTGCAGAATAATGCACTACCCTGGCTGCAGCTACTGATTATGTTATATCTCTGTGGCCTTGAAGAACTGGGATGTTCCCAGTGCAGGACTATGATCTGCTGGACCTGCACAGTAGGCAGATCCAGCAGTTCCACAGTTTCCGTGTTCACAAACTTGTCAGTACACTCTATGAAATAATGCTTGCCTGGATTTCTTTCTTCCTATTCTCTATGCAGTAGCAATATGGCATTTCTGTTGTAGCGTGCTCAAGACAACATGAGAATGGACTCTTATAAAATAATTAGTTTTAAATCCTACAGAACTAGTGTTGTCCCAAAGATGGGTTCTTCCACCTGGTGTGCAAAGAGCCAAAAACCACACAGAGCTGAGATATTTGCTCTTATTCCAAATCTGCGCAGAGTTGGGTGCTAGGTGGTCGGCCCACAAAGCTAGCATGGCCTCAGTTAACACACAGAAAATATTTATACACTTCGAGCAACAGTTATCAGTATTTTTGCAAGTTGGCTCCATCACCCTTGTTCCTATTGGTTCTCACAAGCCTCGTCTCCACTTAAAGTCACAGCATCCGTCCTTTTTACTGCACATGCTCAGTGAGGAAGGGGCTTTTGTGAGGAGGGGGGGCAGGTTTCTATTATGCATATTATATGTTAATTAGATGTTAATTAGGATAGTTCCTTCAAGGTTCAGTAGTTGTTTCTTTTGTAATTATCTTGTTCTTTCCCTCAAGGTTGCACCTTGTTAACTGCTCACAGAGACTAAACAATACCCCCAGCTTCATTCCTTGCATGCCTTCAACACTAGCGGAGCTAGGCAACCTCTGCAAAGTATTTTAAGGCAGGTCTTAAAGCTAGATGAGAATATCATGTAAGATATCTACTTGCTGTTGTGTCCCCAGAAGCAGCTTTAGATGATTCAGCCTGGGAGGAAAACCAAAAAAATGCCCTTTTGCTCTAGAGCACCTCCATGTGCTTTTGCCACCCAAATAGCTAGGATATGGTAGCATGTGGCCGAGAGCTCATAAATATTTTTCTCTTTTGTGCCTGCAGTGAGTTACAAGACTAACACCTGACATACAAGACAGCTGATGGTCTTCCAATGGGGCCACTGATAGGGTGTGCTGCAAGGGCTGATGGGTTTCAAGCAGCCTGTGCCCAGGCTGAATGTAGGCTGTATGGTGGCCAATACTACCTTGCAGGAACTCTCAGCTTCCAGCTGCCCCCAAAATTAAGCATATGATAGTGTAAATGTAGCCATTCAAAACCCATGGCTTGATTTGTCTCCCTCTTAAGTTGAGTGAACTCTAAAACTGGCTTGAAAAGAAGCATATGTTGAGCCTCTGCACAGCAGTGCTCCCCAGGCTGGTGTGATAGGAGAGAAATTATATTTTGTCCCTAGAAGCCAAATATAATTCTGTAACTTGTAGTCCTTCAACAAGAATTAAAAACCAGCAGAACCCACTGCCTTAAACCCAAGCTATATCCCATATCAACAGACCATTATTCTCTCTCTTGTTCAGAAGGGTTCAAAACTGCTCAAAGGAAACTCAAAACTACTGCCTGATGTTGTTTCACAGTCTCTTGCCATTAGTTTTGTTGATAATGATGTTTTAATTACACATCCAGCTTTGCAGTACAACGGATATCATTGCTTTCAATGTCTTTATTATCATTATCACTAATTTTTAAGTGTCATCCCAATTAGTAAACAGGATCTAATTACTTAAAACTGCTCTATTTTCTCTCCAACAGTGGAAAAGAAATCATCTTATTTTCATGTAAAACTATGTGTTTTTCATAATAAATTTCAGGATAAATTTATTCAAAATCATTCATTTCTACTTTGTCTTTTCTTAATAGCCAAGAGGAAATTCCTTTTTTTTCCCCATTTAATTCTCACTTTCCTCATATTTTTACTTCTAATTTCTTTTTCCACTGAACAAAAAGGGGGAAATTACTCTGAAAAAAATCATTAACTTTTTCCAAACAAAATGTTACTTGGTGCTATTTTTATCTCCCTTCAAGAGACAAAGTTGAAAGTGAGAGAAACTGTTATTTTTAAAAGCAATAGTGTTGCTTTCCTCATGTTAAAAAAAATATTTAACTCCCCTTTTCTATGGGGAAAGTGGAAGGAGTAGGAAACAGCAGAAATAATACTGAATGAAATGGATATTTCACCACAAGCAAATAAAAAAATTCTTGCTTTTGCTGTTTAAAAAATAGCCATTAAAATTGAAGAAATCTAATTTAAAATACTTGAAATGAATGTCAGCCAAGTAATTTTTATTTTATGTATAGTTAAACATAAAGCTTTCCATCTTAAAAAGTAAAGTAAGTATTTCCCCTCTTAAAATGTCTTTCCCTGAATCCGAGTCCCTTGCTGCTCACTCAGGTACAGTGCTCTCATGCCCCTGGCTTTTGCTATATCACTGCTGCAGGTGAAGCTCTTCCAGCAGTGCCAGCTTGAGGATGCTTCTGTCAGGGATGAGGATGTCTCCCTGTCTAAAAAAATGGGGGAAGGCAAGAGGAGTTATCTTTATGAACGACACATCCTGGTTCTTGCAGGGACATGCAGGGCTCCTGAATAATCACGTCACAGCCAGTGGCTAAAGAATGACTGTCCTGGTTACAGCTGTGATTTAATTTTCTTCATAGAAGCTAGAGTGAGGCTGTGTTTTGGATTTGGAATTAAAATAATGTTGATAAGGTACTGATGCTTTGAGTTGTTGCTAAGCAGTCAAGGACAGTCCAGCTTCTCATGCTGGCCTGCCAGCGAGAAGGCTGGGGGTGCACGGGAAGCTGGGAGGGGGCACGGCCAGGACAGCTGACCCAGGCTGGCCAGAGGGATATTCCCTACCATATGACGTCATGCTTGGTATATAAAGCTGAGGGAAGAAGAAGGAAGGGGAGAGGGGACATTCAGAGTTATGGAATTTGTCTTCCCAAGAAACCATTACGCGTGATGGAGCCCTGCTTCCCTGGAGATGGCTGAACCCCTGCCTGCCCATGGGGAGTGGTGAATGAATTCCTTGTTTTGCTTTGCTTGCGTGCGCGGCTTTTGCTTTACTTATTAAACTGTCTTTATCTCAAACCATGAGTTTCCTCAAACCCCGTCCCACCATGGGGGAGTGAGCAAGCGGCTGCATGGGGCTTAGTTGCTGGCTGGGGCTAAAACACAACAACTCATCTGCTCTGCTGGGGTCAGGGTGATGTGCTGACTGTCCCTCTGTGCTTGCGCTGCTGCTGCATGCACTGCTGAGTTGCCATAAAGGAGCAACACAAGGAGGTGACTCTGGGAGGTAAAGGTTGAACCATGTGGGTATGGTGGAGCTGCTGACTACAGGAAATGAGGAGTGTAGGGTCACATATGAGGGAGTGGGAGTATTGAGAGTGACAGTAGGTTACACTGGGAAGACATCAGGTGACGTACAAAATGTTATGGGTATTATTTGCTATAATATTTGTGGCCTATTCTTGAATTCATCATGCATCAGGAAACACTTTTTCACTGTGAGGGTGATCAAGCACTGGTACAGGTTGCCCAGAGAGGTTGTCGAGTCTCCATCCTTGGAGATATTCAAAAGCCTTCCGGACATGGTCCTGGGCAACTTGCTCTAGGTGGCACTGCTTGAGCAGGGGAGTTGAACAAGATGACCTCCAGAGGTCCTTTCCAACCTCAACCATTCTGTGATTCTGTGATCTCTGGTGTAGGCTGGCAAAGCTTCATCTCTGAAATATGTTATGTCTTATTGACTCTCCTTATGAAAACCTAGCCACTTCATGAACCCACTTCATGACTCATTGTGCAGTCTTCAGATTAACATTTCACTCAGTGAAGACAGACTATGTAAGAGCCTTCTGAACCACTTTAATGAAAGTTCTTAAATTGGTCTGAAGTAATGCACATGGATATGTATTTCTTTTATGCTAGGAGTGACATCTTGCCTTGGACAAAGGGCCAGCCTAAGAGTTTGTGCATCACTGAAATCTCATTTAAAACTTCAAGATAGGACTTGAACAAAACTTGAATATTAGTGGGTAATAAATGGCATGCACCATCAGGAAATATGTTCTAGTTTTAGACTTCAAGTGCTTTATTTAAAATAGCCTGTTTACTTTAAAAAAAATACCAGATCTGGAAGAAAAATATAGCTCTATGTGCAATGTTTGACTATATTCAACTGTGGGATACCAATTTGGTATTAAACATACTAAAGGAACAAAACCGAACTAAAATAAAGCAAACAAAAATCCAGACAGCAGTGGGTATTGTTCATTGTCTCTTTAAAACAGCAAAATATATTCCATAGTCCACATGTGTTTTTCTACTTTTTCTACTGAAGTACCATACCTATGTGTTTTAGCTGCAGCTAGGAAGCTGGTATCACTTTCAAACATGGAGGGTCACATGTGTGGTGGTGCATTCCCCCCCCTCTGCCTTGCCTTGCACCTGGGCTGCTCTACAACCTGAGTAATTCAGTTGCCTGACAAGCCTTGGCCTCCAAACAAAGAGTTTGGTGGTTGAGAGCCCCTCAACCATACCAGCCTTACCACCTTGTAACCCTTTAGTATCAACAGGACTGCTCATGCAGTGATTTATAGATTGGAGCCACAGGCTAGGGCCCTGGGATGCATTTGAACCAGTCACCACCAAATGAAAAAGGCTTCTTGTGAAAAAGCACTCTTGTGTAGCTAAGGAGGGGAATGGCACCGACTGTATCAAGAACGTGGTGACCAAAACAAGGTAAGGAACAAGAACAGGGCTAATCAATTACCTCCTGACAATGCCGGAATGACCGGTAGCGGTGCTACTAGAAACTTGAGAAATCACCTGCCTGGATTGTGGTCAGGATGGAAACTCACTGATGCCTAAAGTCAGTCATCTCCCAATCCTATAAATAGCGGTCCCCAGCGAGACCCTTTGAGCTCCTCTGGACTGCAGCGGACTGTGACCAGTACCTCCCTCTGAGTGGGACGCCTCTCAGAGTTCGTGAACCCTCAAGTTCACGATCAACTCAGAGGCCGACACAAACCTGTGCTGAAACCCCTGTTGAAGCTCAACTCTTCACCTGTTGACAGATGCAAAGCATTTTATATGAGTATTTCACTGAATTCAAGGGGAACTTTTAATAGGTACCTTTGTACATATATATATTTCTCTATATATCTATCTCTTTCCTTGCATCTCTTTATATGCCTCTATATCTACACCTGTGTGTATGCATGATTAAGAGAATCTTAGTAAGTTTTTAGATTGATTATGCTGCTAAGCTTTATTTAAGAAATAGTACAATTTAATACTGTGATTTACCTCAATACTGTTAGTGAATTTAATTGCTGCTATTTTGTATTAGATTGTTGCCATCCTAAAATTACACCAAGCACAAAATCATAGACTATATCACCACACCAGAATCCCCGATACTCTCTTCCTTTAGTCATAAACTGTTGACCAAGTCTGGGACTAGGAGTGGATTCAGACGCACCTAGACTCCTCTCTGAGGAGTTTAGAGAGCAAGGGGGTCTACCCTGAACCTCGTGACTCAATGGGAGGGCATTCCTTTACTTTCCTTACCTAATCTTAGTCATAAACCATTGACAAAGTCTGGAACTAGGGGTGGATTTCAGTCCACTCTGAACCTCATGACTCAACAGGAGGGTCTCCCTTACTTTATCTTCTCAATCTACTCATAAGTCACACTAACCCGATTCGATTTCCCTCACTCTGTGTATATCTTTCCTCCCAATTGAGTAAATCATTCCAACCTAATTGTAATTTGATTTCTCTTTGTATACTTTTCCATGTTAAATAAGTAACAGAGTGGACACTGCCATTGAATACTGTTGTTGCGTGCTTTTTACAAAATTATATTAAAATCATTCGCTTTCTGATATTTTTGGCGGTGATTCTTT